>NW_024342475.1:3060048-3253020 GCF_902729225.1 Pteropus medius
TGTGACCACAGTTCTGGCCCCTTTGCTCTTCTCCACAAAGACCAACAACCCATAGTCAGCTTCTTCACAAACATGTGAGTCTGGTTTCCAGAGCAGGAGGGCCTCAGAGAGAGGCGAACCAGCACAGACCAGACATCGTGCCTGAGAAATGATTGCAGAGTAACATGCTTCAGAGGCAGGAACTCACAAGGATGATCTTTGATGGGCCCGGAATGTTGCCTTGAACTTCCGAGGAGGTGGGGGAAGAAATAATTTCTAAAAATGTCTACCGTATAGAAATTAAATTCAACACCTAAATTCTTATCTATCATACGGATTTCATTTTATTTTGGGTAAAAAATTATTCCTTTCTCAAACACTATTGTACAAAATACATGTCTGTCTTTCTGGTACAGGAACACCACTCGTTCTCTAGCGAGATTCTTATGCGGAAGAATAACAGCCATTTGAAATTAGACCAACATAACATCAGTTTTCAAATTTACATCTCTGCTCTTTGCCATTGATAACCCAGTACTTTACAAAAGGATTCATGAAATATCAGATTTGGAAGGGACCACAGAGAGATTTTAGAGGAGTTCTTCGGATCAGCAGCATTAGTATCACCGGAAGTTCATTAGCAGTGAGGGTCCTCAGACCTCTCCAGATTCACTGAATCGACTCTGCATCCTGACAAGATCCCAGATGATTTGAGTGTGCCTCAAAGCTTGAGAAAATCACTCTAGAAGTGGTCCTGTCCCAGGATTGGTCTTGGCTGCCTGTCAAAGCATCCTTTATGGAGCGTCTTGGACCTCAAGAATTCTAGTCTAAGTTGTTTAGGGGAGGAGAGGAGGAGCCTGGAAATCTATATTTTTAACAAGCTCCCTAAGCAATTCAAACTCACAGGCAGGTTTGGGAGCCAGGAGAACAAATCTCACATGGGACAAGTGAGGAAACAGCCCAGGTAGGTGAAGTGTCTCACAGCTCTGTTGACTCTCCACGCAGGAGCACTTCACATTGCTTCTGACAGCACTCCGGTGCTCCCTGTGAAGGTCAGGGTGACTCACCACTGCTCAGCCTCTCAGGGTTTGCTTCTTGTGTTTGTGAAGCGCATGTAGAGGCTTCTAAGCACTCCCTCCAGCTTTAAAATCCAAGGATGGCTCTATCGTCACCCATCACAGAGAATTACATGGATTTTCCCACAGTAAATGGGAGCTGTAGCCCAGAAAAATGCCTTAGGATAAAAATTTCCTGTGTTTTCAGCATTTAAAATATTTTTTCTTTCAAAGTTTAAAGAAAACTCCTAGGGGTCAGTAACCTTATTCTAGAGGTTTAAAAAAACATGTGCAAGTCTACACGCCCAATAGCAGGGGTTCCCTGGGGTCAGCCTTAGATCTGGTGATGCTCCTTCAGCCAGGACCCCAAATCCCTCCTGTTCATTTCAAAGAGAGCTGGGATTCAGCAGAGCTCTGAAGCAGACAGTTCCATGCAGCACAACACAGTTTTTGGCAGTTTTATTTTATCCCTTGTAGCATTTTTTTTTCCCTGAAAAAATGATCCGTTCTCTTTAACAAAATATGAGACATTCTCTATCTTTTAAAAGAAAGCCTAACTAATCCACCCCAAATCCCGAGATTATCTAAACTTAAGTCATTCAAAGTTTTAAGAGAAAGAACTCTGTTTTTTTTTGTCTTTTGTGAGGAAAAGCTGGAAGCGCTTTCTAACACTAATGATAAAATAGCATCAATGATGAATTCAAACAACAGATGTAGTGATGCATTTAAGTTCAGATCAACCCTTGAAAGAACAGCCTGGGCGCAGCAAGGCGGAGACGGCCAGGAAAGGGAGGCCTGTTTTCTGGGAGTGAACTCAGCACGATGCTCAGAGTCTTACACCCTGATGGAAGTCTCCATGGTTGCAGAAAATATCATCGTGCCTCTGTCCGACCTTAGAAGACCGCGTAAAGCCTGAGAGGCAGTGGCTTCATCTGATATGTATTGCTGGAGTCATATGAAGCAAGGGCTTCCGTTTTGGGTTTCAGCATGTAAGGCCCACCTTCCTATACCTGCATATTCTGCTCCAGGTGAACTGAGCTCCTGACGGTTGGGCAAGTGTCTCTTGCACCTCAGGGCCTTTGCATATTCCTGCCCTCACTGCCTGATGACTCCCAGGTGCACTAGAGGATGTGGCTCTAACCCCTCTGAGGTCATTTTCCTTACACTAAAACTAGATTAGGTGCTCCCTCAGCTTGCTTCTATCAGAGGAAACGCTGCTGTACGTCGAGACCATGCCTCATTGAAGCTTCTGTCTCCAGCATCTCTTACAGTATTTGGCATACAGAACATGCTCCACAACTTTCTGTTAAGAAAATGAATTATGATGCTGTGATCACCCAGTTCTCTCTGACTCCAAAATTCAGGTTCTTCCCACATGGAAGTGGAAGGCCAAGTCGCCTATTTCGACTACTGTAATGACCATTATTACGCATTCATGATCTCCGAAGTATTTCTGAACTCAGTTTCAGTGGACAATACTGTAGAGGGCTAAAACGCTTTTGTTCTCTTCCTCCACCCCCTACACAATTCCTTAAATCACCGTAATATGTCAAAAACATCACCGGCGACCTCAGCTCTTTTCTAATCTCTGTGCCAGATCTGTGGGATTTCTGATTGGTGGTTCTACTCGATGATCTGGTCTTATCTGTCTGCACTGTCAGAGGGAATGCTTTCCAAGCCTCTAAAACGGAATCAAAAAAGGACCAACCCCAGACTTGTGGAAAAGAGTGCCCGCCCTATCAAAATTGTGCTTAAGATCTGACGGATAAATAAGACATCATCTGCTGAAATCAAGAGCTAAGAAATGAGATGAAATGTCAGGACTCCCTCCTCCAGATTTAGTTCTGGTAATATTTGAATGAAGCTGTTTTGAAGACAACCGTCGATGATAAGCCAATATGCTTAAGACGTTAATTGAAACTACCATAACTCAGGAAGGTTAAAGGTTATAGAGAGAATGGGTGAGTTTGCCAATATGGGTCTGTAAAAAAGCTATAAAAGGAAGATTTTCAATGCTTACTGAATGTCGCTGTTGTAAAATAAAATGTTAACTTTCTATCAAGTAAATTCACCTTTTATATACTGGGTCTGAGGAAAGCAGACTAGAAGAAATACCTTGCAGGTCTCATGGTCAACACTAGGTGGCAGTCAGTCGTGCTTTTCGGGATCAAGAAACAGCCCCACTCTTGACTTCAGACAGATTTGCGATGGCAAAGATGTTGCAGTTGTTTTGGGTTATGATGACCCCCCTCAATAGAACAGAGGGCAGGTCCCCCAATTGTCAGGAGTACCTAACCTTCCATGGGGAAAATTCTGATGAAAATTTCAATGATGTCTAAAAAGCATGCCAAATTCCATTTTTCTTTTCACCGGATGGTTGAACTAACTCGTTAAT
The DNA here is from genome assembly GCF_902729225.1 of Pteropus medius. Lineage (NCBI taxonomy): Eukaryota > Metazoa > Chordata > Mammalia > Chiroptera > Pteropodidae > Pteropus > Pteropus medius. The sequence continues at coordinate 3,063,478 of NW_024342475.1, forward strand.
TATTTTATAATTCCCTTCCATTTTGACTTGCTCAAAGGAATGTGTTCTAAATATATATAGATATGTAAGGAGTTGTTAGACCCAGACTCAGCACTGAGTTCCAAGAGATAGAAATCAAATTATTGGATTTGATTCCTGTGTAGGACAAAGTTATAAGAGCAACTAATATTTCTAGACAAGGGGACCTATTGTTTGGAGCACTTTCTAGTGTCAAACTGATTTATTTAATCTCCGCAACACCTCTCTGAGGTAGGCACTGTTTTTACATTCATTCTATGGATGAGGAAGCTGAGGCACAGAGTGACGTGGGTCACTCAGCTGGCTTGGAGAGGAGGGGATTCATACTCGGCTTTTCAGAACAGGTCCAGAAGGCACTGTTACTGTGCATGTACACCTCCCTTGAATAATGGATATGACTCTGAACCCTGAATATATCTTTTTGACTAATCTTCATGAAGCTATAATCAAGCCCAACGCCGATGGACAAATTGACAAAAATAAACAGATGTTTGCTTGCAGTTCATGGAAATCCATACAAAATAGAGCCAGTCACAATCTTCCAGTGATTATCTAAGAACCTGCTTCTCTGTTTTAACCCAACCGCTGCTCAATTGTGGCCATTTCATGGCTCATTAATCTCCCCTCTGCTAGAAAGTGACCAGGGCAGAAAGAGAAGGTGAAACTCAAACAAGCCAATTCTGTTATTTTTTAGCAACTCCGGTCAAAAGGTATGCAAGGAAGGCCTGGGGTCTGGGATGAGGTTGCAGGATAAAATACTGAACCATCAAAATACTCTGGTGGAGTAGTTAGATATATCTCATAAACTACATTTTCTCTAGCTTCCATTAACAGATGTTGTTGTTGTTGTTGAAGAAAGATTGTAAGATTGTATTAGAAAGGTTTATGAAGGATTGTGGATTTTTCTTTCTTTCTTTTTTTTTTACGGTAAAAAGACTGAATCCTTAAGCACTTCCTAAACATAGAGTTTAGATGGACCTTTGAGAGAATACGTTTTCAGATACAGGAAAGTTGGAAAATCAAGTGCCCACCTCCTGGGAGGACAAATTCATTTGAGGAGAAGGACATTGAGGCTAAGAAGACTGGGTGGGTGAGCCTCGGGGCATTAACCTCAGATAGAAACTGAGATATGAAACATAAGGCAATGCAGAGCCATTGGCCATTTCTGATAGGTGGCAGAACTCCCCTGGACAGAAAAGGAGATGTTAGAATGAGTGGCTATTTGGTTGTTAACAAAATGAAAAGGTATAAAGTGAATTCTAATTTGATATTAGGAGAGATATTATGAGACAGAGGACAGTACCTGTTTTATAGATTAAGTGTGAGAGAAAAGGAATCCTCGAAAGAGATGAAGAAGATGGTTGGGGGGAACTTATGGATGGAAGGGTTTTGGAGAGGTGACTGAGATGTAGCACCAGAGGCAGAAGTCTGTAAATCAGGTGGTGAAGGGACTTCCGTGTTACTTAACTCCACGGGCTGCCCCAGAATGAAGGGATTCTGGTAGTTTACAAATGACCAGAATTATATATCTCCTGGACCAGGTAACCTGGCTAATCATTGGTGAGCAGCCTGACATTCCAGCTCATTTATTTTTCACACTCCATATTGCCCTGGAAGTTTGATAGTGGGAAAGCTTAGATGACAGACAGTAACACCATATCAAAATTCAGTGTTCCTTATTTATATCTTCAAAAGTATCCAATATTTTGAAAATTGTTCCACGAAGTATTTTTTGCAAAGATATTATCAATAACAACACCTAGTGCGCTGGTGAAAGTTCTGGAGCTACTGGCCAACCAGAGCCACATGATGGCAATATTCACGAGCCACAGAGTGGATGTGAGCTGAAGGTTTTAGCCTACTGTCAGGGTTAAACCCAGTTAACAAAGGGCTGGTCTCACAATCGTGTTTGACACTGCAGATGGCTATCTGCACATCCTGGACTTCCCTCCTAAGATTCCCCGGTTTAGAGCAATTATTTGGATGGACACTGAACACACATCCGCAATTAAAAAAAGAACAACAAACCACGAGAAATTGATCTTTTTTCAGTCTGGCGAAAAGATAATGGATGGCTCATTTGTCCAGACATGAAACTCAAGGTCCTTGTTGAGAGGAAACCAAATGACATTAACATCCATTCCAGAGAAGTGACTCAGCTGGTGCACTGTTCTCATGACATGGGGCAAAAACAACCTCCAGAACATTCATTCTTCTCAATGTTGTAAGGAAAATAAATAGCAGTTTTCAAACACAAAATGAAAGGCAACACCTGAACATGGCTGCATTTCCAACTGTATCATTTCCTACACGGTTCTCGTGCATTTGAGGTTCTACGAAGACCTTATGGCATCACATATGACAAGTGAAGATGCACATGGTTCATTTAATAAACAGGGAGCAGTTATGGAGAGAGCTGAAGTATAGACCTCGAGTAGGGTTGTGATTAACATGGTAAATTCTTGCTTTCTCTGGAGGGTCAGAATATCCGCATTGTGGTTTATCCATCACACGTTAGGAGTTCCGCTTCTTAATGGGATTATCCCCAGAAAACCTTACCCATGATGTTCCCCTTTGTGTGTGTGTGTGTGTGTATGTGTGTGTGTGTGTGTGTGGGTGTGTATTGTTCTTTATTGTCATCATAGTCTTCTGTGTTTGTCCTACTTTGAATATAATGTGCAGCCAGGCAGGGCGAACACAAGGAAGGCATTTGGAGTTTTGTCTCTGCACCCATGCCCAGGACATGGAAGGCCTTTCACCCTAAAACATTCCTCTCCCTCACTACAAAAAGACCCGTGACTCAACAATGGCCCAAACAGGGTACTTTGTAGGGCTGGTATTTTATGAACCAGTGATGACGCCAGTCACTTCTGACAGGCAAGGGGAAAATGGCAGAAATCAGAGAGATCGACTGTAGGTGAAGCTTCTCCAGCTGTCCTGACATTGCCATCTCAGAGTGTGGTTTCGGTACTTTTAGGGAAGTGTCAGGATTGGTAGCATATTTTCTGTATTCTGATAGGACACGAACACATTCCAAAGCTACTTCTTATCTCCCATTCACACCTCTGACCACAGCGAGCGGTTTCTGCTTGGGCACGTGCACAAATTCTCCCTCTGACAGTCAGCAGTGATGCCGTTCCCGCCGTGAGGGTTCTTCTCAGCCTTCGAGATCCTTAGCAGCACCCAGTCATGCTCTCTCCTTTCTTCTTCAAACAGGCTCCTCTCTTGGGCATCAGTTTTCTCTGGAGTTTCTTTGCACACCTCTGACTTATCTTGCCTGGTGTCCTCCCCCAATCTCCATTCTGTTAAAGGCTGGTTTTCCTCGGGGGTTTAGTCGTTAGCTTTTCTTTTCCTAGGTGCTTTGAGTGAGCTCTCTCGTTCCCTCTAAGTTGTGTCAGGGAACACTTTGAGGCAGGTGACTTCTATCTCCCTGCTAGACATTTCTAACTAGATGTCCCCCAGACACTTTAGATGCAGCATGCCTAAGAGTGAACTTGTTAAGTCATTTCCTCTGACCCTGCTCCCAGCAAGAATCAAAAAACAGCAACTACCCCTCTCACCTTCAGCCCGATTCAGTTCATAACAACTCATCAGTCTAGACTCCAAACCTACAAAGGTGCGGACACTGTCGGCTCCTTTTCACACCGCACCCCTCTGCCCGCAGCTAACGTGGTGCTCAGGCCGCCTTTCAGTTTCATCTCCTCCTCACCCCTTTATTTCGGTCACTGGATCTCCTCCTTTCTGAGTCCTTACCATGTTGGCTCGCATCTCCACAACTTGCTAACTCGCCTTTTCCTTACAATGGCTTTTGATCTTGTCTTCTGGTGAACTAAAACTAAATGCCACTCCTCTTCGATCCCGTCTTCAGTCTCTGATGAAGGGACCCCCTCTCAGCCCTTTTCCCGCATGTGGTCACTTCCATGAATGTCTAGTCTACCCATGAAGCCCGATGCTACCCCTGGACCCGAAGTAGGGAGAAGCAGCGCAATCACCAAGCATTTACTGGATGCAGGACATTGCACTGTCTTGGAAATATACTTGGAAGATTTGCACGCTCTCTGGTCTTTAAGAAGTTACAGTGTAACCAGCAATATGAGGGTATGTTAGCAGAGATATACTGCATGCAATTTCATTTACGTATAGACACCTAATTGTTGTATGACCTACTCTAATGTGAGTAAAACCAGGTCCGTCTTGGGGCACACCCAGAGAGGGTTAAATTATTGTCAATGAGCCAATAACATCATTGGAATTTAGTTCCACATTTAGAAGTGAATGCTTGGTTGTTTTAATTTATAAATAAGCCAAGATGCTTTTCCTACTACATAGCTGGATATTAACTTCTAAGAGAGTCTTCATTTATTCTTTCTCTATATTTTTCTCTTTTCTGTATTCTTCACACCTTCTAAATGTGTATGTAGATCAAAGAAGCCATAAATGTCTACAGTGGTGATATCTGCTTCTGCAGGCTTCTTATGTATTTCTCTGATGTCAGACACGCTGCTGTTTTGAATGACAATTATTATTTGGGTTACACTTGGGATTTATGGTTAATGTTGTCACAGATTTACCAGCTGCTCAGTTAGGCAATGATTTCTTTGAGCCAAATGTTCTTCTTTGTCATGCAAAACAGTAGCACTTTTTAGAAGCTATGATCTGACACGCCAGAAAAGAATTCATGAGGCAGAGGCTTGACCACTTAAAGGCTGGCATGGTTTTTCTGAGTGATTCATCAGAAAATGATTTCCAACTATGAATGGACTTTGATTTCTTTAGCTACTTTTCACTTCATCCTCTCAAACTCATACCCAGAGACCACAAGAAGGTACTGAGCTGACACCGGCTTGCTCCTGGGAAGGTCTCTGGGAACACACTGATTGGCGGAAAGGCCACCAATTGGTGGGCACAGACATCAGCCTCTCTCTCTTTTTAGAAACTCCAGGAACTAAGAACCAAGAGGAAAAATTAGGTGATTGCAAATGATCTATAAATTATTCATCTGGAACTTGTTCAGTCCCATGGTTGCAGGTGCCATCTCTCTGAACAAAAAGGGTGTCCCGTGCTCACATGCAGAGAGCAGAGAAGCAGATACGTGAGCCTGGACTGTAGGACAGGGTCTTGGGTTGGCTCATGCCTGTCGTTTTGAGAGCCCATCAAGTCCTTTAGCCCCATCCCTTGTTGAAGATCCCCTTCGGTAAAGTTCTAGGAAAATGTTGAGTGGTGAGGAATATGGGTCTGGGAGTTGATTCAGGCAGTGGGAAGGGGATGAAAGGTGACAGTCGCAACCTAATGCTCCCTGCTGGGAATCCCAATGGGCACCATCTAGCAGGCATTTCCGGGACACACACATGAAACCCCAGGTGTCCCCACTGCCTGGTCCTCAAGAGATTCCACATCATAAGTCCCTCCCTTCCCCATCACCTCTAGGGCACTGACCATCATTTATCTACTGCCGGTCCTCTGAATAAAGACTATTTTTCCCAATCACAATTCACCTCTTTGATCTCTGACATAATTTGCTGTGTTTGGATTCTACAGGAATTTTATAATCCCCGCAGCCCACAGCACCCCTCGCTCCCAGCATCTTCTCGCTTTCGCTCCTCAACCCCTTGTTTAAAATGATCCTGACTTCCTGAGGCATCTCACACCTTTGCTGCCTCCTGCTTCTCTACTGCTTGTTGTCCGTGTTCTTTCAGGGGCTTCTTTCTCAGCTCCTCAGAACTCCACCCATTACCCCTGCTCTTCACATAGCACATACTTTCTTTCCGATGGTGAGCCCAGCCAAGGGCCCTCCCTTGTGATGCGACTGCTTCCCCCTGGTGACACAACAATCGGGACATGTACAGCCAGCCCAGTGCATGTCACATCTTATGTCTTTGCTAGGAGAGTTTTCTGCTCTCTCCTCAGCTAGGTGGTGCCTGTTGAAGGGGTGGCTGCTGTGCCTTAAAAAATCAATTAGCTTACAAGTAGTAATAGTATAATAACTTTGTACGGCAACAGATGGTTACTAGACATCATGTCTACATGTCTATATCTCACTTTGTAAGATATATAAATGTCAAATCACTATGTTCTACATCTGAAACAAATATAATATGGTATATCAACTATAATTAAAAAAATAAAAAGTATGACAAAAAAGACAATTAGCTTAAATAAGAGAAATCAAAATACATCATTATTATATATTTTGCTACCACACACTTTTTCACTTTGAATCAGTTACCGATACAATTTAAAACCTTTTAGATCAAGAAAACCCTTCAAAATGTAAGCAGTATAAATTGAGTAAACTAATTTGAGTGGACTGAGATGAGCATAACTAGATTCAATTTGCAACAAAACTAAGCTACTTAGAAAGTAACAGAGCTGAATGTTTTCTTAAAACAAAACGTGAGTTTTGAAGAAGTTTTTAAAAATAAGTTTTGCTTGTTTTAGTTCCCATGTGCAGGCAAACATACAAACAGAACCACATTGTCTCTTCTAAACACATCGAATTAGCTTCCCTTGAGTTTATATGACAAAAACCTCCACGAAATTTATATGACATATGCTGTACTTCATGTTGCTGTAATTACTATATAATTCATTTTAAAAGACAAGGAGCATACTAAAATGATTTGGTTTGACTTCTTTGAGCAAAGCCAAAGCTAACACTAAAAAACACCAAAACCAACCGTACCGACTAACCAGGTTTTAGTTTTGACAATGCTTCTACCCGTAAACGTGTTCTCTGCTTCTCCCTCCCTTCTTAACAGGTTATCAGTATGTATCTATGGAACAAACAAATGAATAATGACTTTATAATAAAAGGCAAAACTGAACAACTGTTTGGATGGAACAGTTAGTTACAAAACCGAGCACTGCTAAGTCAACTCAAAGATTAGAAAGAAAAAAAATTGGAAATGTGTGGGTGTGTTCTCAAGGTCTTAAAAAAATTCAGGAAGTCCAGCAGATGTTTTCTGTTAAGAGGCACTGGAAGCCCCAAGAGCTACATCTGCTTTTTTTTTTTTTAATATAAGTTTATTTGCGAGACTATTTTTCCCTCTTAAATAGTTCTCTGTTAAAACTTACACAGTGGAATGCTGGCCAAAGTCTTGAACTCCTGAGATTTCAATGAGTAACTCAGAATATGTGCACATGAACATAAAAATCCCTATAGAAAGCAGAAATCTAGGTCAATCATTTTAAACACTTTATTTTCTGAGTAACTTTTTTCTTATTTATTGAAGCAGAATTAGGGCTTTTGCTTTAATCTTATCAATTATAAATAGTACAACGCAGGTTTCAGTACTATATTTTCCTCCTTAGGAAAATAATATATAGTCATAATGATAGTGTGTGTGTGTGTGTGTATGTGTGTGTGTGTGTGTGTGTTTGATATAAACATTGGTAAATGAGGATCACATTCAAGGACCCGGAGATCAAGTTAGTAAAGAATATTTAAAATATTGGGATTTTTCTATTCTCTAATTATAATTTTAAATTTATGTTTAAATACCTATGGAATGATACTTTTCTTAGTGTAGTTGTTTTATTAATCAAACTTTTGAGTTATGAAAGCTGACCTGCAACTCTTCTCCCAGTTCCATTTTGTATGATATTGGGGGCAGAGGGACAGGACAAAAGTTTACATTTGACTAAAGTTTCAAAAGCCATAAAGTGATTAATGCTCAGAAAACATCTAAAATCTTATTAAATTTCTCATCTGCTCAGGAGCTTTCCCACTTTTATGACTTACACGAACTGATCTCCAAAAGGTTTACAAAGATTAGGTTTATAGAACAAACATGCACTATCTGAATGGAACTAAATGGAAGTTACTATCTTGGTTGGCTGGTTAATGAGACTGTAGAACTAGCCCATAATACAAATCTTAGTAAAGTTTAGAAATACAGCTGGTGGCATGTTTTGGAGAATTTTCCTAATTACTGCACATGGTTACTAGATATATTATGAGTATGGAACAAATTCAAGAACACTGGATTCTCTTAGCCTTGTGGTGATTACTAAAGTCATCAAGAATTTTAATGGAGCATCTTACAGAGAGAGCTTGTGCAATGACTGAGCTACAGAAGCCATGACCAAAGCAAACCTCATTCAAACCTTGTCTTCTCTCGGCCTTGAAACTGAATGTTTTTTCTCTCTGAAAGGAACAGGTGGCCTCTCATATGTGTGCCAGGAAGACCACGGATTACAAATATAATCAGATTAAAAATAAATTAGAAGAGTTGTGTGGGAATTCACATTTTAAAACACTTTCACGGCACGGCCCCTCCCCCTCTCATTTAAACTATTTTCTAATAGTTCCAATATTTTCATTTGTTTTACAAAAGAGGACTGTGTTACTCCAAGAATGATACCATCTGGAGAATGAAAGGTTTCAGAAGATCTAGGCCGAAAGCAATACACTAGTTATTTGTCAATTTGTAGGAAGAAAATAGGCGAAATAGATCAGATATGCAAGACTTTAGGTCTGAGGCCAACAAACCTCAGAGTCACTTTAAAACACATATGGGTAAAGCTAGACTTTTTCTTCATTCCCAGACCAACTCAAGATAGGATAGTTCCACTTTGCCCCAAATGCCAGCAGTAATCTGTCATTAACATATGTCTGGCAGGGTTCTCTGGCAGTTTTATGAGCGTGAGCTCTTCCTCTAGGTTTTCATAGGTTTGACAGCGTACAGGAGGAACATATTTTATCTTACTCTGCTATTTCTTCCCTGTGTGACTTTGAGCAAGCAATTTAATCTCAGGCTCACCATCTACAAAATGAGTGTTTCTATGAGGATTCCATGAGTCGAATAGCTAGCACAGGGTGTACAATAAATATCATTGCCTTTCTCTCCCACTGCCCTTTGCTTCCTTCTACTATTTCTTAAACATCCTTCACAATAGCGACTGGAATACTAGGAGTATGTACAGTAGAGGCTTGACAACATATGCATTCTCTCGATCTTACTGCCAATGAAGAAAATTCTTACAGCTAAAAACTGGCAGGAATTTGTGGTTGACCTCTTTTGATTAAAGTGGCCTAAGCAAGCCAAAACAGATATGGTTAGATAGCTAAGAGAATTTTTTTAGAAAATGAGTTTGGTGCAAATAAGGGATTTAAAAAAATGAATCCAAATTAATTTGGTTGGTGGTCTTGCAACTACTCACTAGATGATTTCCATCTCTGACCCGCTTCTGGGCTGGATGTAGTTGGACACATCAAGTTGGCTGTGCCTTTCGTTCTCCTTTTTTAAAGCCAGCGATGACTCTAAACTTGTATCTCTGATCTTTTGCTGATTTATATTTACTGCTCTCACTTCAAAACTCTAGCTGAGTTTTTCTCATAACAGATATGCATTTTATTATTTTTAGTTATGCACTTAAGTAAATATATTTCACGCTGTGTCTCCCCACCCACCCCTCAAAGCAGTATATAAAAATAGCAATGGAAACAACCAAGAAGAAGAAGAAACAAGAAGATGAAAAGGAAGCAGGGGCAAAAAAGAAATATGATTTTTGATTCAGGTTCTTGTGCTTTTCTAAATATAACATCAAAGCCCCCTTAAAATGTTTAATGGCGAGGTTATCTTTTGCTGGAGGTGGCAGTTAGTGCATTTCCCAGGATAGACAGCTTCTTTCTTAGGTCTGACACAGCTGCTTCCAGCAAATACTGGCCCATCTTTTCAAATTAGAGGGCTATTAAAATTTAAATTTAGAGAATCTGTTTTTATGGGATTCAAAATAACAAATAAATTAAGAGACTACAAAAACGTGGTGTGAAAGCCTTATTCTAAGTGTCCTCTTGCAGGCCTCAAGCACAGAGTTGATTCTTTCTCCTACCACATACCAACCCACTTGTTCTCCTTTATGTCCACAAAAGACTATTTATCCACTTGGAGTTGGTATAACTATTTCAGATCGTTTTCTGCCACCCGCTGTCCATGTGATCTGTCATTCCTTCGGCATGTTACTTTGCAAGTGGCAGTGCCATTCTGAGCCAATACCTCTGGCTTCCAGTTTTGATTTACTCCAAAAATGTCTGCTTTCCTAAGGTTGTGAAATGTGCCACCTACAATGTTCTTAAAAAGTGAAAAAGAGCTCAACAGCTTACTAATACATAACTATGCGTCCATCACTCAGTGGAAATGTGAAATCAGAAATTCATTTTTAAAAGTTTTCCTTTAATTTTTTTTCCCCTAATCGAGACCATAAATATTAATGTACTGAATCCCCACTCATATAACAAGGACACAGAACCAGGGAGACAAAATGGTGATTTATGATGCTCTGAGGGGTTCTCTGGTTCTGGGTTGGCACGGCCGATTCCCTAATAAAGTGGTATTTGGCAGAAGCTCTATAAGAAGAAGCCTAAGACTCTTCTGACGCATTTGTAAGTAAACTGGCTGTAAAATTATCTTCAGACAAATATCAGTGGGGGTGTATAAACAGTGGGCCAGAGGAGGTTTTCCAAAAAATCTCTGACTGCCATGTAATGTTAATAGGGCTACATTGTGGCCTTGGCAGCCGTGCTCCGGCCCTGAGCAATGCTATGACCAAGGATGGTAAGGCTGTGAAGAATCCTGTATTAATCATGTCTGTGGAACCCGGGCTCTCAGAAGAGATCACAGGCCCAGGCCTTGTGGAATTTGACGCTCTGGCTTGAAACACGAAATAAAATCACAGGACATTTGCATACTCACTAGATCTTTTTTTCTAAAATCTCTCTGTGCATACAATTTGACATGTTCAACAGATTAAAAATATGATAGAAGATAAGTGTTTGCTCTTCATAAAAAAGCAAATACTTTTTTGTTAGCTCCTTAAACATTAATGTTGATTTTATTTTATCATCAGGGATTGAGAACCACCTTTAATTCTTTCCCATCAGATTAAAAGGGTCAGCTTAGTCATTTCTGTTAAAATCCTGAATGGATTAATTTCAGACAATCATGGTATTTAACTACAAGTTGTTCAGGCCTTGTCTTTTGGAGATCATTCGTAATTTAAAAAGAAAAAGGGTGGGTGAGTATGTCTGACATTTTGCTAACTTGAACCACAAAGAGTCATGGAGGCATGTTCTCCAGAAAATAAAACGATTCTATTCCACAGATCTTCTTGCTGGATAATCCCATTGCTCCTGGAGCTTGCCCACATATATACGGGACCCCTCACTCCCCGAAGTCCAGGTTAATTCCAGATAGGGAGCTACTCTGCGAGCGCACTTTCTTATGTGGGTGCCGCTACGAGCCTCTAGCTACACAGAGAAATGTCCACTGTTTCAACCAGCACTGGGTTGCTTGTTAAAAACCCCTTTCAATCTGCGTTATTCAATCACATAAATCCTCAAAGACAGATTCCCATTAAAAAAAAAAAAAGGAAGGTTGATATTGATTCATCAGTTATAACAAATTAGGTACGACCTTAATGAAAGATGTTAACAATAGGAGAAACTGGGGTGGGAGGTGGGGAGAGGGTATGTGGGAACTTGGTGTACAATTTTTCTGTAAATCTAAAGCTGCTCTAAAAAATAAAGCTTATTAAAAATAATAGAAGAGACAGAAGAGTACAGTCCATTTATTTTAGCTTCATTTTCATTAGGACCTTTACTTCCTTCGGGTCTTATTATCTATTTGATTCCATGGCCCCCAGAGAAGAATTAAAGATTTGGATCAAAAGCATCGATAGTGACAGACTTTGTTGGAGAAAATTTTTAAATTATAAAATAAGTGTTACATTCAGTTGATATAATAACCACATCTAAAAAATGTGTCACAGTCTCACTGAACTTCTTCAGCCTGCCTGCAACCAAGCTTTCTTGGCTCCTTCTTAAGCATTACTCCTCTCTCTCTTTTCCTCCTCGCTCAACAATTTCATCTTGTCCAGGCCCAACTCACCATGCCTGGATTACTCTTTTTTGCCTGATTTTAACCTTTATCATCAGCCTTCCCAATCTCTAATGAACCCCGGAACCAACCACCACTATACCAGTTTCCTTAAAGTACTGTTTCCACCATATAAATGCTCAGGAACCTGCAGGGGCTCCCGACTGCACCCTGCGTGGAGCCCTCTACAGGCATTTAAAGCCCCTCTATTCAAAGTCAGCGCATCTCACTCTTGCCACTGTTCCTTTGCTCATGACACATGCCTATCTGGAACTTACTCTGGTCTTCTAGGGTCAAGCCCCAGCTGTCCTGCACTGATTAGTCCAGATGTTTGCCTTAAAAATTTTTCTGCTGTACCTCTGGTCTATGTTACTCCGCTTCACAGTTTACTGTGTTCTATTTCATTTATCAAGTGTTAATTTTATGTCTCTAACCAGACCGTAAGCTCTTTAGGACAGAAATCATATTTCTTTTTTTTTAAACTTTATTTTTATTATAGTAAAATATATATAATGTAAAATTTATCTTTTTTAACCATTTTAAGTGTATGATTTGGTGGTATTAGTACATTCATGATGTTGTACAACCATCATTATATCTATTTCCACACGTTTTCATCATCCTAAACTGAAACTCTATACCCATTAAGCAATAACTCCTTATTCTTCTATCTTCTAGGCCCTATAACCTCTAATTTACTTTCTATCTCTAGAATTTGCCTGTTCTAGATATTTCATATAAGTAGAATCATATACTATAGCTCCTTTTGTGTCCGGTTCTTCAAGATTCATACATGTCGTAGCACGTATCAGAACTTCATTCCTTTTTAAGGTTGAATAACATTCCATTGCGTGGATATGCCATGTTTTGCTTATTTCTTTGCCCTCTGGCTTGTTTCCACCTTTTGGTGATTGTGAGGAATATTGTTAGAAATATGATTTTACAAATATCAGTTTGAGTTCCTGTTTTCAATTCTTTTGGGTATATACCTAGGAGTAGAATTCCTGGTCATATAGTAATTCTATGTTTAATTTTTTGAGGAGCAGGAACCATATTTTTTACATTGCATTTCTCCGTGGCGCCTAATACTGCTGTGGATGAAGTGGTGAGGAAGTAGTAGATAACTATTTAATATTTAATTAACTTAGAGACGGCAGAAGATAGTGGACATTGGGTTGGAACCAGTTGACGTTGAGCAAATTACTGAACTTTACTGTGCCTGTTTCCTCATTTTAAGGGGACAATCACAACCTGATTCACAGACTTATTGTGAAAGAGAAGTTAATATATGTAAAGTGTAGAACAGTGCCTGGCACAAAGTAAGCACCGTGTAAGTGTTTGCTGTTGTTTTATAATGACTATAAAATTCTACTCATTTGCGAGCTTATCGAAGAGGGTTATAAAATCTCTAACCCTCATTCCTGTAAGAAACCCAAGCCCAAAGCCAAACAAACAAATAAACAAACAAATAAATAAATGTAAACTACAGGTAATTCTAGCATTAATTCTTATTTCATACTTCTGTTGCCTAATTTAACTCTTCTGCATGAAGACATGGAGGAAGCCCTTGATATGGTGGGGGTGGGGGCACAACTAACACTTCATTCTGCACAAAGGTTGTCATCAGCTAGGGGTCTTGCTGTCACATTTTGGAAAAAGATATTTTGGCGCTCATTGTAATAAAATAAAATTTTAATAAAACATTTTTATTATGAGATTCTCTTGAAATTGTCTAGAATTATAGCACAAAGTATAGCTGAAAACTGAATAATTAAAATCCCATAATAAAAACCTTACTATCCAGAGAATTAAACTGAATTTCAACAGAAATACCATTCCATTTTTAAATAAGGCTTGTATCATACTGTATTATAGTCTTACAAGAGGAATTCTAACATAATCTCCACATCCAAATATTGCCATTTTAAAACTCTATGCTTTTGAAGTTATTCTTGGATGGGAGAGTAATTTAGCATTAACAAATTAAACCAGTAAGAGATTCAGTTTGATATTTTAATTTTACTCTTCCCTCGAATAGTCTTTAAAATGAGCTCCTTAGAGAAAGAAAAAAGGCTCAATTTTACATTACAAAAGAGAATCCCATGAGATTAACTTTATTCACCATTTTTTCATGAACTTGTACTGCTAGAAGGGATTCTGAAGATGTCTGTACCACCACCAAGTGAATTTTCCCTAATTAACGAAAGATTAGTAAGACCAGGGCGGGGATCACCAATATCTCTCGGTTATTCATGATTGCGGAATTCTTTCTCCTGGCTGAAGTAAATCTTCAGTGCTTTCACGTTAAGTCTTTCTTTGTCATTCTCTACATGGCGGGGATAGAAATCACCTATGAATTCTTTGTTTATCGGCCTCTCCTGTACTTGGCTGGATTTACACAATTGTTCCTTAGCTTTACTTTCTTGGTACTAAATGGTCTTCTCCTTTATTCTAGGACTTAATTTATAGTTAAAGAAAGAGGGAATGTGGAGGATACCACAGAAGAGTAGATGGTTTCAAAGGCGTGAAATGTCCAATAATTATTCTTGAACACAATTAGATAAGGGGGGAAAGGAGAGGAGTAAACTCTAGTGGGGGATTCTCGGGCATCCCATGAAGAAATAGAAATGAGAAGGCGCTGGACTAATATGGTCTTTTTTCTGCATGGGGTGGGGCCATCTGCTGCACAATACACATCTGAGTGGAAAATTCACAAGCATTTTTCGCATACTATGCACATACACGTTCTGAAGGTCTCAAAGAGCCCTACAGAACCACAACTTTGCCTGTGACCTTCTCTTCTCTCACTTGCTTGTATTAATCTTACCTTCTTCTTGTTCCTTCAGAGTTTGAATGTTTTGTCTTAGTTTTTCTTCTCTGAACCAACCTTTCCCCTACACCTGAGAGATAAACAACTGGTTCAGACACATTTATCTTTCAACTGCAGAGTCATTCTTTGAGTTTACTCAAAGTCCTTTGGAATATGGGTGGGAGAATAAATTAAAAAAGTAATTCCTGGACTCCTCAAATTGGTTTCTTTTAATGCTCTTTCTTTGATGAGTTGTTGACTTACTTTCCATAGATTGGTTTTTTTTTTATTCTTAAATCCTCCCAATGTTCAACCCCAACTTTCAGTATTAATTTCAACCCCTTCTTTTTTTTGGAATCTCATATGTGAAGTTCTTCACTTCTTGCCATTTATTGTTGAAAACTGAGAAGTTTGTTTCCTTTGTATATGTGGGGGCAAGAAGAGAGAAGGTTCCAGAAGAAACATGTACAAAGATGCTCACAACACAGGAAGTATAAGGAGGACTAAGAAATTCAAGGTAAATATTGAGGAATAGCAAAATGAGACTTCCATAGCCAGCTGAAGAGAATCACCAAACCATGCTTGCAAACAGAGTCTACTGACAGTGAAATGGTCGACGTCAGGAAGGTCGAGGCCAAGCTTTATCAAATACTTGCTGGAGCCTGGCCACAACCGTTATTTACTAGATGCCAGAAGTTACTTCATCTATCTTGGATATATGACAATATTACCATTCAATTTTCAGAATTAAAACCTGAGACTTCTTACAGAGGTGAGTGATTTCCTCAAGACTACCAAGATAGTAAGTGGTAGAGCCAATTCCTTCTTCATAAGCAATCTGAGTGACTCCGACAAAGGATACCTTGTCACTTCTTTGGAAATGCTGTTAACTCAGTGGATCACTAGCGTATTAGCATTGTTAAACATTCTGTGCTGGTGACAGCAAGGCAGCAACAGGTACCAGTTATAGGGCACTTTAAGAATGATCAGGTCTGGTGGCTCCTAGCCAGTAAGGTTTTCTGATCATCCTCATGTTGCTAATTTGGAAACAAACACTTCTATTCTTTTGCTACCCGAAGTCACACTCCTGCTCAGTGGCAGGGCTCAGAGGCCCTGTAGCTATTACAACAATTTTCTTAATGTATGAGTTTGATATGTGCAGTGGGTTATGGAGCTCAGTGCAGCCAAGCCAGCATTCTGAAAGCACAGTCTCCAGCAAAACTCTTCAAAATGAAAACAAAACAAAACAAAATAACAAAACCACCCAAAGCACTACTAAAAACAAATACATTTTCTTTTCGGGGAACAAGGAAGTATCACAAAAAGAAGTCTTGACCCCACAGTTTCTTCCTCAAATCAGTGAATTCATAATTCACTTGTGACCCAAATAATAAACAGTTTGAAAAGATACTGTCAGATACAAATGAAGTGGCTTCCACTTGATCTATATGTTTAGGAAACAATTTGCAGTATAAAAAGCAAGAGTTTTTAATTAGAATCTGGTAATAACTTCAAATGTTCAGGATAACGTGGGAATAGGGAATCTTCACCCGCAGGCCTTCGAGAGGGGGATGACTCACTCAGGTTTAATAACAGGCTGCTCTGTTGTTCCTCAGGCCTGCACATTGCACAGCCCTGCCATATAGGATTCCTCTGGTGAAAGCATCCTGAGAATGTGTCATTTGGAATTAACATCAGTGAAGTCAAAGGCCATGAGAATGGACTCTTCAGTCCCTAAAGAACAGTTTTCAACTGCCCCGTGAAGTAACTACTGTTGAGGTTAAAAATGAACTTAAAAAGAGTAAAACTGCAAATTCTAATATGAAAGTTTTGAAATGTGATTTAATGGGATGCCATTTTGTGGATGTGAGCCTGGAGCAGGTTACGTCTCTCACCCATGGCATGAGGTTGAGTTCAATATGTCATCTCTGTGGTCCTCATCCTTGGAATCTGAAGATGGGGCTAGAAGGCATCTGGATCCCTTCTGGCTGTAAGGTCAAAGATTTCAAGGTTCCTGTGCCAGGTCATTATGTCATCTTGGGGGATCCGTGAAGATAGGGATGCTGCCTACCTTCCAGAGAAGTCTTCCTGGGACTCCCATGAAGTTCAAGTAGATTGTACAACTCTTGAGTGGGGCTATGTGAATATCAGCATACTTGCACCTAGCACAACCTGGCCCGTAATACGTGCTTAATGTGCACTTTATGAATTAATGAATGGGACTGTAACACTGCCTAAGTCTTCCAAACGTTTTTTCACATTACCTTGTGCCCAGTAAAATAGGCATTTAACAAAATGATTTGGTTTGACCAAGTACACGGTATAGTTGACTAACATGTATTTATTAAACAGTGATTTTTTTTTGAGAGAGGAGTAAGAATCAAGAGAAAGTGAGGTCAAAAATTTTTTTTTTGGTTTAGAAATATTTAGGACCAAAAAATGCTTACTACAATACATAGGAATGGCTCATAAACCAAATGTGGCTAATCCTTATCTCCATAAGCTGGAAAGAAAGGTACTGGACCATGAAGGAGAACCCCAAGTCAGGAACCTGTTTCCTGGGTCGGGCTTTACTTTGGAGCTCAAATCTTGGAGAATCACTAGTCACACTCTGTGAGATGTCAGGACTCACGGGAACACACAGAGAAGAATCTGTAGGCCATACCATTTCTATCATCTTCCCTTGAACAGGGAGAGCAGAAGACAACAGTGAAGACAAATGTGACCAAAGACTCCTTGAGTGGGGCCCCTTTGCAGGAGATGATGCTGACAATCAATGGCCCATTACATAGATCTGATGCTTCATCTTTGTGGCTCTTGCTGTTATTAGGTGATTTCAATTAAATCATGAAGGGTGGATTCACTCTAAACTGTGTATGTGCTAATCTGTGTGAGTGTGCTTGTGTGTGTGTGCAAATGATATGACACAACACATGCTAAAGATTGGTATTGTTTTAAAGATATTACATGTCTCCCCAATGATGCACTGCTTCATAGAAAACAGAAGTGATATAATCTTCTAACTTGAATGTTAAGAGGTGATGATGGTCAGCTACCTTATCCCCTTCTATAACCAGGTTTCAACTCTGTCTTTCATCCTGGCCGCCGGCAACTACTCTCACTGACGGACTGGGCCAGGTTTCCCTGAAGAAGCTGACTGAGCTGGGAGGAGCGCCCTGCCTGTGTAAACTCGGCAGGAGATGTCAGACACAGGGAGGGTGGACCTGGGAGTCGCTGCTCAAGGACAGGGTGAGATGAAAAATCTGGACAGGAGAGACTGGGGGAGAGCTTCCTGGTTGGAAGGCCATAACCTCATGCACCAGGAGGGGTGAGGGGAGCACTTGTGAATGTGAGGTCATGAGGGCAGGAGGACAGAGGCACCAAGGAGGAGGAAAGCTTGGAACAGCTGGCCTGACAGACCCACAGGGAACCCACGGGGGAGGTCCCGGAAGCCATGGAGACCAGACCTTTGAAGTTGGAGCAACACAGTTTATCACGCACAAACTCTGATGTCAGAGTAGAGTCTGTGCTTCACATGAGCAGAAGGACAATAAATGAGCCAATCAAACCCTCATTTATCTGATGGGCAACACGTTTTTTCTGACTCATCACATAGAAACTTTATGACACGTTTCAAGTCAAAAAGCATTGCTCTCTGATGGATAAAAACTGTCACTTCTATAAACACATTCCTTCCAACAGCATTCATCTTGCTTTGTGGCAGCAGTGCGGAGCATGACCAAGCGCAGGGATAATTCTCTTTCTCATTCAACGAGTAAAAATAAACTCTGAATTCTGAGTGGAGGAAAGGCCACGGTGCCAGGAGTTCCAGAAACCTTCCCTTTTCAAGTAGTGTCTGGAGCACCGAGACATGCCCAGTACTCAAGATGCCAGGAAAAGTTTGACAGCGTCGCTCCCGCCGCCTCCTGGAGGAGCACAGTCCACAGCCTGCGCTTCCACAGGAGGCGCAGAGACACCCGGAGACTGGCCGGCTTTGTCAGAGGAAGGCTTTGGTGACCCATCTATTATTAAGTCCTGTCCCGAGGTTTCACGTTGCACATAAATCTTCCCATACAGTTTCTACGTGGCTTACCAGTGTACAGCCTGAGGAATTCTATTCAAATCAAGCTTAAATAAGACCAGCCCCTTGGCTTTCTCCTTGACCATTTTTGGTGTTTCACTCTAAAGGTTGTACTCAGGTTTTCTTAACATAATAATTATTTAGGGATAAAAAATAGTCTATTTTTGGTCACGCGATTAACGTGGAAGCTTTAAAAACATTCCCAAGGCGAACATATTTTAATTGCAGCTAAGAGCCAGCAGATGGGAAAACATACTCTCAACACCATAAAGCATTGCTTCTAAAATAAACAATGAACTATCCTGAATCGAGTCCAGAGCAAAGCAAGGAGCAGGTTCGGGACCTGCAGAAAGATCAGCGGCATCCAGGCGGCTTCTCTTTCAAAGGTGGAGCCTGAGAAAGGAGGAAGCCTCAGCACCATGCCCCAGAGAAGGAGACTGTGACATCACTGCCACGAGGCTACTTATTTGGCCCTGTTACTTGCCTCTGAGCCTCATGTGTGTTTAGAAAAAACAAAATCAAAATCCCGGAAGCCATCTATACTTAGAAACAGGCACAGCACTCTGTCTGGGCTGCAGTTGGCCCTGTGTTCCTTTCCAGCTCTGCGCCACCAACAGCCAGGCAACTCCTTCTGAGCCCAGTGTGGGACTGCCATGAACAGGTGGTGGGTGTGACCAATAATTGGCTTCCCTAGAAGGGTACCACTTCCCCACACATTTCAGAAGCTATCCTGATATCGAGGAACAGCCGTTACTGAAATCACAAAAGAAATTGCCAACGCGTGGCAATTTCTTAATCAGGTAGACTAGGATGGAATTCTTAAGACCTAAAGCCATTCATTTTCTGGCTCTCAAGGAGGCTGAACTCTGATGTTTAAAAATGCTGGTTATGGTAATGCTTCTGGTATATTTGCTATTGAAGTGCATTTTCTGGATAAACATTTACGCATTCAGCCTCCAACCTTGGGCCGCTTTTAATGGACATCTTCTAAATGCCCTTGATTCAGAAGGCCAAACGGGTGGCGTTTGTCACATTCTTTTGTGATTATTTGGGTGTGTTTGTTCTCTGCTCTCTCTTCCATTTCTGCCCCCGACTGTAATTTTCTTGAGAGTAAAAATCTTACTCATCTTTTTTACTGGAGTACTCTTTACATAGAAGGTACTAAATTTAGGTTTATGGGCTAGATAAAGAAATGGAGGGGTACTTTAATAACACTTAGCTATCCACATGGTGCATGAGTTGTTTTATATACTTCACTTTTAATCTCTACATCAAACCTACGAGATATTTTAATTTCCATTTTCACAGGTAAAGAAGAAGAGCTCAAAGGAACATGATGTTAAAGAACACACCCTAGTCACAGTTAGAAATGACAGCTGAGATTTGAATTTGGTTTATCTCCAGAACCATTCTATTTCCATTGTATCATGTTGTATACAAGGAAACGTACCCAGGTCTTCTTCTTAAAAGTGAATGGTGAAGTCATTCTCTGACTTGCACAGGCATTTGACTCTCTTTGGGGGCTTGTTTCTTCACAGATTGCAGGGCCCTGGCCCAGAGTTTCAGATTCAGTAGGTCCTAAGAGATACTGATGCTCTATACTGGGGACCTCACTTTGGGAATCCTTGTAGTGCTGAGTGTAACTCAACATTTTCTCAACTCTCCACTTATCGTGACCATCAATGACTAGTACTGCTGGGCTTTACTCAGCAAATACTGAGGTCTACAGCGTGATCGTTTCCTTATGAGATGGCGCCATATTTCTAAGCCCCTTTAATTCTGTTTTTACAAATATTTATCTTTTTTTCCCTTTGCTGTCAAGTTGTAACCATCACTTCTTGCTTCTCTCCAACAGTATTTCTATCTCGTTTTTTTTCCTTAATTCCTTCTAATCTTGTGTTTGCTGGGAAAATGGACAACTAAGCCTGTCTTAGCCATTCTGGTTTCTTATCTTCCTCACAGACTATTGCTAAACATCTACTGTGTAATGGGGACGAGCTTCCTCAAGGAGCCCAGGTCCAGCGAGGGATGGAGAAGTCAGTCACTGACTTCTGGCAAAGGCCACCAGTGGCACGGAGGTGGGAATCTGGCTGAGCTGAGCAGGGAAATGGTTGGGAGTGGCATCCTTGAGAAGGTATTTTAGAGTTCTCTTTGGCTTTTCTCTTGTTTTAATACGGTGCCAAAATTCCCTGAAGTAATTAACAACAGATGAACTGTCACCGTATAGCTATCTCCAGAGTCTTCTCTCTGGTCTGTCTCTTACATACTCCTGTGTGATCAATTTAGGTAACATTATTACCTAATTTGTATGCTTGCAGGGCACCTTTCCCTTTTGTACATGATTTTATGATTTTCTTTTCCTTCTCACAAAGAGTGGGCCACAAGTGCAAATAGACTGCCGCTCTTTTGATCACACTCACTGTGCAACAATAAAAGGGAGAGAATTCTTAGTCTTTAGAGTCCGGAGCAGATGCTATTCATGGCCTGCCCAGCAGTCCTTTTTCTTCATGTTAAATTGGTTCACCTTTCCTGGTGATCATGGATAGACATCACTTTGAATGGTGGTGTAGTTTGAAAAGTGTTAAGGTACGATAATCACAGATCGTTTTTCCCTGTTAATTTCTTGGTTTATTATGTTTATTAAACCTCACACAATCTAAAAAGCCAAAAGGAAAAATATTTGTTATTGACCCGATATAAACCCATTTAGTCCTCAAAAGCCCTAACTGCATTGCAGCATATTAGCATTTATCAAATGAAAATATAATTAGTCTCTGAATCCATATACTCCTAAAGGGTAAACTTTGTAAAACTGAGCTTCCAGGATTCAGATACAGGAGTTCTTTTCCCACTCTCTTCCTGTTATCCCCCATGAGTATTATAAATAGTATGTATGGCTAATAAAATCAAGCAACAAGAAAATAATGACTTTCATATTTGTTTTTTCTGGATCTTCTTCTGACGCCATCTTCTATAGCTGGAATGGAGAGGTTTAATGATGGATAAAAGGTTTTTTTCCTTCTCTATGTATGATTTGATTTATGCAAATCCTTTTAGACCAAATAAACTGCTTCTACTCTCTGAGTTTAATGGCATAGTTATCCAACAGCAGGACACAAATGAGGCTGATATTATATAAGGCAGCCATGAAAAACTCGAGAATAATAAATACCGTACTTCTAGTGCAAATTTGCCCTGCTGAAATAACTAATAAGCATGCATGGCATCAAGCTTCTAGAGTAAAAACAATCCAGCAGAAGTGCTATAAAATCTTAGTATGGAAATAATAATAATATGTGTGAAGTCCTTGGCTAAGTGTATTACATATACCTCATCTTATTTATGCATCATAGGTTTTCGAGGTGTTTATTATTATCTCCATTTTCCAATGAGCATGCTGAGGCCCCGTAAGATCCACAATTGCCTACGTCACAGAGCTGAAGAGGGGTGAGGTGGATTTCAACCCAGGCTGGGCCCAGGGACTGACCTTTTGATGATTAGGATTCCAGGATGCAAATCCCAAGCAGATTAAGAAGTAGTTGATTATCTGAGTCTCATTTTCTGAGCTGCCCTTGAAGCTGAGTGTATCAGGTGTTCACTGAGACCCCATGTTCAGCTGTGGGAGGGAATCTCTAACAAGCAGGACTCCCTTGGCAGCAGGACATGTGGCCCAAGGATAACTCCTGGCTCTTGATGAATTGGCTTAACAATTGTTTATTTCCTCACAAGAATTATGGTATTTTAATTTTAAAAAGTATTCATTTTTTTCTAAAGAATCCTTGGTTGTTCAGATGTTTACACAATTAGGGCTGGGGCTGGCTTCAGTTCTTCTAAGGTAGGGGCTTCGAGGGAAAGGGGATGCCAGAAGCGCTGGGTTTGAGATGAAGCAATGTGGCTCAGCGACTGAGGGCTCTTCAGCAAGTCTCATAGCCTTTCTTTTCTTGTCTGAATATTGGGGGTAAAAATCTCTACATTCTTTAATTAAAAAAACACACAAGAATGTGTAGGTAACAATATTACCTCTAAGATAATTTGAGAATCCAATGAGATAGTACATGTGCAAATACGAACATACTTAAAATATCATATGTAAAATTTTAATATTTAATTAAAATATTAAAACTGTATATAAAAATGACTATTATGACTGTAGAGTAGGCAAAGGCACAGGAAAACTTTCCTTTAAAAAAGACCTCTTCTAATAAAATAAGGAACAATACTAATATACAATGCCCAAGCTGTTGGGAAAACAAAAGACCTAAATAATAAAAATTATCTGTCTCTCTCAACCCTCAAAACAAAAGCATCCCAAAAGATTTCTTTCAAAATGCCATTTTTTTTTAGAGGTGCACTTGGGTTACTAAACTCTCATCAAATGCAAATCTCCCCCAGCGGGGTGAAGGTCATGAATAATTTGTTCTTTCGAGAGCTTTATCATCCTCAGTAATCCATAGACACTCTGCACAAACACAGAAGGTGTAAAGTGGAACCATCCATTTTGAGCTGGATGGGCTGGGAAGACTGACAGGATCAGTACAGGTATTGACAAGGGAAGACTGGCTCGTTAAGGGTTAGTTGGTGGCACAAAGGAAAGCTGTGGTGACAAAAGAGCAAACCAGTGAAGAAGGAGGAGGTGCACAGGTGGACGTGAGGCTCCTGCGAGCAGGATGAAGTTAATATGCAACTCGTTCCTTCCAGCAAATGTTGAGTTCAGCCGCACCTTCAGAATAACGAGGACCCTGATACAAGCTCACTGCACACTGGACACCACATTCACACCCTCCGCATGCATTAGCTGTTCCTTACGCATAGCATCCTTATCACATCAGAGGTATCTCAGCACCACCCTTCTAAATATGACAAAATTGTGGTGTAAAAAGAAGCAACAAGCCCAACAGGAGGAGCTAGCATTTGAACTCAAGCTCCCTGGTTCCAGCGTGTGTGCCCAACCATTATGGCACTTTCAGATTTGAATTTGGGGGTGCGTCAGGAGGGAAGAGGAGTCATGTAGCTTCCGCCACAGCAGGAAGTCTGCAAGCCCCACCTCTGTCGCTTACCCCTGGTTTCTCAACTCATGTTACAGGGCCCGGCACATGGTAGGAACTCAAATATTTGCTGAAAATGAAAGAAATGAGTAGCAAAATGGGGGAAGGTTATACTGATGAATTTCACTAGAAGCTTTCATGACAAGTCTTCCAGTGCTCTCATATGCATAGGATTTCTTAGCCTCAGCATTGCTACAGTTGGGGGCCAGATAATTCTCTGTTGTTGGGGGTGGCCCTGTGCGTTGCAGGATGTTTAGCAGCATCCCTGGCCTCTATCCTACACTAGATACCAGGTACACATCCCCCCCGACTCCCTCAAGTGTGACGAATAAAAATGTCTCCAGGCATGGCCAAATGTTCCTGGGAAGCAAAACTACCTCAGGTTGAGATGCTGCACTGCACAGACACTCCAGGTCAGGAACCAAAGGTCTGTACCTATGGAATAGGTATGCTCTGGTGAGTCACTGCCAAGCATAATTATAAATGGGGCTCATACATTGCCAATTCCATTTTCTCTTGTTCACAAGCTTCTGAGAGTGAGTGAGGAAAGTCCTTGTTGGCACATTGATGGTTCTGTCTCCTCTGCAGCAGCTTTCATTCATGATTTTGTCAACTGATACCAATGCCTGGCTTTCCACTATGACTCTGTGAGACAGGTAGTCTTACCCTCCTGTTGCGGATAAAGAAATGCACCAAGGAATTAAATTACTTGCCTAAGGACAGTCTAGATCAGATTGTAAATATTTTTTTAAGTCTTTCAAAGAGCTTTTAACTCCTACATATCATTCAAATGCTGTCTGCAGAGAATGCTGCACTCAGGAAGTGCCCACTGGGGCAGTTTTAATATGAATTTTGACGTGGTTGGAATTTGCTTCAATTATTTCCTTGTAAATAGATTTTACTGATTATTTTCGTTTCTTGGAATCACTTTGCTTATTATTCATTCTAACCTCTTAAATCAACTTAAAAATGCTGCTGCCTTTTTTTGTAATTCTACCTCTTGTTCTATCCTGGGGAACTGCCTGGGGGTGTGGGAGACCTAGAAGAAGGAGGGGGGGGGGTCTCTGTAACATGCAGCTGGGGACAAATCCCTAGATCAGGATGGGATGCAGTTTCCTCATTTGCAGAATGAGTCTTACAGTGCTTTCAAGTCCTTCCCATATCTAAAATTCTCTAAATGCGTTCCATATACTTTTTTGAACAAAACTTTCTTCCTTGTCTATATTTCCTTATATCTGTGCTTTATTTATACACTATGTGAAGAGTGAATCTCTGATATTTAACCTTCCGAGTGTAAAGACCCTATATAAATGAGGATAAAATTAAAAAATGCATATATTAATTTTAGGAGAGAAAACAGAAAACACTACTCAAAAAGAACAAAGGACCGATGAAGCCTATTGAAATTCTTTATTTTATATTATAGTTTGATTCAAGACACCTGGGTTATATTCTTTGCCAAAGTCATTTAAATGTGATAGTCATTTTAATATTCTTACAAGATGTGCTTTATACCCCTGTTGAGTTCTCAAAAGCCTCATTTATTCTTTTCCTTTTTTCTTTACGACAAACCACTCTCTTCCAAACTGGGTTTTGATTGCTAACAAGAGAAACATTTTGACAATATGCATTTTTATTCCAACCAGAAAAGTTCTGTAAAAAAGAGAAGTATTGAAGTACACTTGCAATATGTTCGAATGGTGTCTGAATAAAACCATTAAATATAAATGAGGTTAATTTTTATAAAACTGATATTCAAATAACTTTTCCTTCTTTAACATGTTTCTCTACTTTAAGTATTATTTCATCAATTTTAGCTCAACTTCATGAATCCCTCCTTAATCGCAGCAAAACAAAACAAACAAAAACAAACAAACAAACAAACAAAAAACAGGTGGGGAAAGGAAGTGGTTTTCTGAAGATTGACCCTTTGGGGTTATTTTGAACCATTTTTCCCATGGTCACATAATTTCAAGGGCACCACCATTCTCCTGATCACACGGTCAGTTCAGGGTCTCAAATCAGGGGTGAACATACCCAGGAAGAGCTGGGGGAACGTTCCATGGTCCTGAGGTGATAATCAACTTTGGGTGATTTTTATGCCTACTGAAATGTGCCCTTGACCAGTGCACCTCCAATGGGAATAAGCGATCTGGAGGGGAAGGAGAGGAAACAATTGAGAACACCCAGACAGGAGTGCAGTCTGGGTCAGTCCACACATTTTAGGGAGACAGGAACTTGTGGAGAAAGGGAATAGAACAACTGGGGATGAGCAGATAACAGATGGAACAAATGCTCTATCTGAATAAAAGAAGTGTGATGCCAAGCAAGGATGCAGATGGTGTTCATTGCATGGGGAATAGAAATGTCCTGCCCACAAGACGTGATGTGACGATTCACTTTGGTGAACATAATTAGAACTGCAATGGTGCCATGAGTGGCACGAGCATGTGGTGGGATGGGCCCCAGGAGCTCTTTCAGTTGGGGAAGACAGACCCTGCCCAAGTTTCAGGTGGTAAGGGGGATCATCAATGATGAACACAGCAATACTGAACTTAATAAAAAAATGAATGTTTCCCTTAACAGGAGAAGCCACACTGTTCATTCTAAAGATCAATGATCACTGATTGAAGACAGGTCTAATTCTATATCACAGTAGGGAAGATTACTTTTAGGGTATGTTTTCTTGGTGTACATTAAATATCTGCTAATAATCTGTCTTGCTATGGGTGTTGAGAGAGCACCTGCATGCAGCATACTCAGGAAAGGGGGGTCCCTGGGCCCTGGGCCAGGAGCACTGGCATTACCCAGGAGCTAGCAGAGATGCAGACTCTCAGCAATCCCTCTCCCCCTGCCGCTTAATTAGCATCTGCATTTTTAATAAGATAACCAGGCTACTTGCATACACATTAAAATTTAAGAGGCACTGGTTTAGGCAATTTGCAGGGTGAAATAAATTGGTAATGCAAAAAAAAGTGATTTTTTTCAAATGTAAAGTTTCAAGGTTTAATTTGAATTTTTGCAAAATCCTCTCATGAACTATCAGAAAAATAGTGATATTATTAGTACAAGAATCACACACACGTAATTATTTTTTGGCCAGTGACTACTTATGTTGCATAATGAATTGGAATCCATGTACCAAACATATGAATCAAGTCAGTATGATTAAAATGTACTTAAGGAGGGTGGAGACTAATGTTGTATCAAGTAGTAATTAGAAAGCCATAACCATCAAAACAGGCATAGCAATGAAAAGAGGGCTCTAATTCTCTGACACGTGTTCCAGAGTCTTGAATCTGCTAGAACTAGAGTAGATATAGAAACTATACCTAGTTCTAAAATGGACTGAAGGTGACAGACAGAAAGCTTAGAGACACATCTCTTACTGTCACAAACAAGCAGGAGCAGCTCCGGATGGTGATCTCCTTTATTTCCCACAAAATTCCTAAGCCAATAAATGCTTAGGAATATTATTATTATTTTTTTAACCAAAATAAACAATGTGATATTTGGTGTGCTTGCTCAGTGTAGTGATATATAAGTTACTAAAATTTGGATATATGCTGACAAAGTCTTAATTTACTCAGGGCATTTTGAGGATAAAAATATGCTTCTGCAGAGCAGAAAAACTAAAAATCTAATAATAAAAATTGTAAAAACCATTTACATATAAAAGTATAAGATAATCATGTTTTTCTCTGTTCAAATAATAATAAAAAAGGCCTCAAAGTCCAAAATACCCTTCCTTATGTACCTTTAAATGCAGCCTTAATTGTAGGAATGTTCACTACAAACTCAGTGACCCCCAAAAATGTGCACTTGAGTTATGTTTTATGTGATTATGAGGATGTCAGTTGTGGAAGTTCAAGGGAGAAGTGAAACACCCATAAGAATATCCACTATTTGCTGAGTATTTAACGTGTGCTAGACATTGAACTAAGCATTTAAGAATATTACCTCATTGGAGCTATTTCAGATAGGTACTGCTATTCCATTTTAAAGAGGAAAAAATTGAAGGTAAAGGAGTACCTGTGAGTTATTCACAGTCTAGAGACATAAATGACAGAGATGGAATTTGACTCCAATGTCAAGACATGAACCACTGTTATCACCCCAGAACACCAAGACCATGTTGCATCTTAGAGTCGAATTTTGAAACACATCTACACCACATCTTCTTATATCATAGGATGTCTTCCATATGCCCAATTGAATAGGTAAGTCCTAAAGTAAAAAGGCTTCAGAAAGGAGAGGGCTTAAAACAAGAAATTCTATGAACTAATTTTAGAGTTGACCACTCCCTTATGGAGGTTAATTGGCAGAGCTACACGAAATCACCTCTTGATAGACTGAGAAGAAGACCTGAAAAGCTGCCAGCTCATTCAGGGTGTTCTTTAACTTCAGGAATGCTTCTGAAGAGGGAAAAACCAGTTACTTAATGAAACTATGGTAGTACAATCAGGATAAGGTTACAAGAGTTGAGAGTGGGGCGGGTGGTGCAAAGAGGAGCGGGAAGGTAGAGCTGAGTGGGAGGAGAGGAATGGGTGTTGAAGGAAATGAAGAGAACATTTGCCATATTTGGGAAGCCTTCTAGTCTGCAAATAGGAGATCTCCTGTGAGCAAAGGAGAAAACGAGAAAGCCAAGCTGATGTGTCAATTCTTGGAACAGAACTGCCTCTAGAAGAGGAGAGAGTAGGATAAATGCAAGCAGATGAGAGAAAGGATGGACTTTAACTTACAAAATTGTGGTTTTATATATTTTTGTTCCTTCTCTGGCTTAGTCATTTTGTTTAGGAAAAGAAAGAGTTGATTCAGAAATGATAGGTTGAGAAAGAACGAATAATTAGGAACGACTGAGTTTCAAATGTGCAATATCACACCCAAATTTTAAAGGATGCTCTTTGAGAAATGTCAAGACTGTGGGCTCTAGGTCTGGGTTCAGATTTTGTTTCTGCAACACTCTTATAACTTTGGATAACTCATTTTATTATTCTTGGTTTAATTTCCTCAACATTAAACAGGGACACATCATAGAACTCTTATGGGGATTGAGAGTCCATAATTGCAAATCCTACCTAGTACCTCACCCATGGTAAACCATGAATAAGTACCAGGTATCACTACAACTCGTAGTGACCCAACTATACACCATTTTCTGTTTTCTTTTCTCCTATAAATTCATATCTAGTGCTAAAGTTGAATAGGATACAATTACCATTGCCTTATTAATAAAACTTCAGTTCAGCTGAAAACTCTTGAGATGGATAATTTGTAGAGTCATTCCAGGGTTCTTAGTCTATGCTGCAGACATGCAAAAACTGACCATAGCTGTGGAGTACTGTGGTATGTCCTTGGGGAGCCACAGAATCCAAAAAAGGAGGTAAAACTAAGCTGATATTTCACCTTGACACATGCCCTATTAAACTATAGTTAAAAAGGAATAAGGAAAATACAGAGATAAACAGGAGCCAATTTAACAGGTGTTGGAAAGTGGAGGTATTAAGATACGGTTCTCAAAGTTTGGCAGAATTAGAAAGGTAATTTCAGGGATCCTGTAGTCCTTGGATTCTGAGTCCTCAAGCTCAGCTACTTGGCTATTTCTATCACATGTGCACAGCCTAATATCTGTGAGCAGTGGCTAGACCTGAAGGCAATGTACCTTCAACACAGGAAGTACTACGCCATAGGTAAGGATAGGAGAGAGTGTAGCCTTTTGTTTAAATCCTGTGTTACTAAATTTCTTTGTATGGTGCTTTGAGTATAATGGCTGCTTCAAATCTGCCATTAGCTGATCCCACTGGGAGGGTTGTTCTGTGAGATATTTTGATTTTTACTTTTTAAAGACGAGAAGTCAAATATTTCACTACTAAAAAAAAACCTTTACAATGGACACTCCATAAAGGTAAGATAAAATATGTTCTTGAAAATGTACTAGCTTCTAAAAGTCCAATTAAATATCAACACTGTGAGGGTAAAGAAGGTTAACATTTTAGAACATTGTTCTACCTACAAGATGTTTTTGTGACACAGATGGTATTGGTTGGATGGCAAGTGAAGGGAAATTCTAAAGTTCAAGATTCTAAATCAATAATGGCATTCTGCGGCCCAAGTGTGTGCTTAAAGTGGAACAAATACCACAAATGAGTAAGAGTGCTGGTCGGAAAATCTTACAATAAAATCATTATGATTCTTCATTAATTGCAAAAACAGGTAGTGGACATCCCAACTCTTAGAAATACTATGTGTACAAAAATAAATGGTTTAGTCACTAAACCATATGGCTATTAAAAAATGGAGTAGATTGTTCCATAGTGACTAACATACACCAGAATCCATACCAAATTTTGGAAATAAAATCATGTGAACCAGAACAATGACCTTCCATAACAGGCACTATGCATGCTCCAGACAATGGGAAATTTAGATACACAAACAAAAGACAAACAACAAAACCTGCCAAAAAGGCATAGGAAACACCTGCTATTTTTTTTTTAAATGGAACAAGATACTAATTATTATTTCATACTGAAGGCTTTAAAACCATATATGCTTCACTGTAGTGACCACGAAACGAAATTTAAAGCATTGTAGAAAAACATCAATGCAATAATATCTACAGTGTAAGTGGAAATTTGTCTGTGTTTTTAGCTTATCTCTAGTGGCACTAGAGGAAAAGATCTTTAGAGAGAGAGAGAGAGAAGGAAGCTTACTTGTTTTCCAGAAACAAAGTACATTAAAAAAGAATCACAATTATATACGAACAGTAAAATGTCTCTAAATGTTAAACAATAGCATAACACTAATTATTTTGAAAACTTAGGACACATTTTAGAGAAGTGAAATTAGACAGGATGACCCTTCTCATTTCCACTTTTCTGACCTGTCCAAAGGAGACTTACGAGATTCTGAAATAGCTCATAAATTACATGACAGAAAAATGGGTCAATTTGACTTGGTCTTCAGGGACAGACGCATAATTATTTTTAAACAAACAAGGCTGTTGAACAGTTTTCCCTTCCGCGCTTGCCCCCACGCCGCGCGACGGCCCGCGCGATCCTGTCCAGGGATCTACGTGACAGTAGCCCACCGGGCCCCAGGGTTTCCGGTTCTGGAAAATCAGTGTCACCGTTGTCCATAACTTCTTCAAATGTCCAATTATAAATATTTCTTTTATGTTTGAAGTTTTCGTGAAAACTTCTGTAGGGACGCTTGGATACTCTCCGAGTGGGAAACAGCATCATTATTTTTTTAAAAAAGCAAAACCTGAAAGAATCCTGCCAGCTACTTTGGGTGCGAACATGGTCCGGGCTGTGCACACAGGCTCCTGCCTCCTTTCCCATCTGTGAGCCAGCTCCCTGTTGGTTTATTCTAGGAGTTCCTGTTGACACAAAGCCAACGAAATATGGAGATCAATGGGCCAATAAATGGTGGAAATGAGAATGACAGTGAATTCCTGGAAGAGGTAGAAAAGTTTAATTCTAGAGTTATCTCACAGGACAATGCCCCCTCTCAAAATATTTCCCAAAGAACCAGGGCTATCAACGCCAAACATAGAAGTACATCTAGAACACGTGATGTTTTTTGAAAATATTTATTAATTCTTGTTAAATGTGCTTAGGAAGACCTAGACTAGGGTTTGATGTAGAAACTTGATAAATGTAAAAAAAAAAAAAAAGACAATAGTGTATTAAAATTTGAGGGCATTAAAAATACAGACTGGGTTTCATTTAAATTCTAAGATAAATTAAATGCTAAAAACAAGTAAAATCCCATGTTGAACACATGATAAAGGATTTCTTCTAATAGTCAATTACTATTCTTCTGGAAACACACAAAAGATAGAAATATTTAATGAATATAAAATATATAAAATTAAGATACATCAATATACATGTGTATACATACATGTATACATACATGTATGATGTATATATTTCAAAATCCCGAGCTTATTTATTATATCTTAGATATCTTAATTCTAAGAAGAATTATTTTATTCTAGGAACTTTCTCTTGCTACTTCAGTGACTGCTAGAAAAGATGCAGGAGACAGTGAAGAATCTCTCATCTTCCATAAATGTCAGTTTCAAAGGACAAATCTATTCAACTTTCTGATCAACATGGGATTTCCATTACTCATCTTTCCTTCCAAGACAACTGACATTTTTGAAGGGCACCCTTTTTGTTAAATTTTATTTCCTTCTACTAAAAAAGTCTTTTTAATCTTCTGGAATTAAGGAGTTCATTTTCACCACAAAGTTCTTTTTGTTTACTTCTTTAGTCTGATTATTCTACTTGAGGGTATGCAGATGGCTACATACCCCTTTTCTTCAATGCGATCCTCAAAATAAAGTCCTAAAAATACCAGCGGCAATTAACATTTAGAAATCTCCTTTTTGGTTAGTAGCCATCCTCATAAAATGTCTATGTTTGACTTAGGTCTGGATTAGATGAGTAAAAGAGAGAGAGAAAACATCACAGGCAGGAGGGCACCCTCATTTTCATTTCTGCCATCTCCACATCGGAAACTTTAGCTGCACATTTCAATAATTTCATAGGAATCAAAGTAAAATCTTGGATCAAGTATCAAAAATTAATTGCATACACGGAAGTCCAAGAGTCTAAAAGCAAAAACAAAGAGTAATAAAACAAAAAACTTACTGACAGAACAAAAAGGGTTTTTGGTAGAAATACATTGCTTGTGAGCCAATGCAGTAATGTGTTAGGTAGAAAAAGGTGACATGATTTTAGGACAGTGTTTTAGAAGAATAGCATCCAGACCCAGGGAGAAAAAAGTTTTACATCACTCCTCACTGATCAGGCAGCTGCTAGAAAGCTCAGTTCAAACCTGAGGGTCAGGACCTAAGAAGGGAAGTGAGAAAGTGAGGAAGGTAATGATCAGAATGAAGTGACCATTTTCATATGAGAAGTTGGTCAGGAAGTCAACAATCCATGCTTTGATATGAAAAAGGTTAAGAGATCCTGTTCTTTCCTAAATTCTGCTGAGGTCAGTATATTTGGAAGAAATGGGTTTTGACTTGGACCTGGTAAAGGGATGTTGTAGTTGGAGTGAAATGCTGGAGAACGGGCATCAACGCAGCATCTAAGTCTGTGTGCATTCGTGGGGCGGGATTCAGACAAGAAAGCACTGGTGTGTCAAAGCTGACTTTGTTCTATGTTGCAATGTTCTCAAGAGCTTTGGTGACAGTGACCATAGGACATGCCATGGTGGAGTGCCACCTCCTGTGTGCTACGATGGTCATTCTGGTCTAATGAACCATTTGCAATAGTGTCGAACAGTGCTCTTATTTATGGTATTACATTTTAGTGGTCTAATAATGACTGAAGCTCATCTAAAGCTACTCATATAGCTATATTATAACTAAATGCATTATTTTACCCTCCTTGGATTTCAAATTAAACATCCTAATGTTTAGTTCAACCCCCTTTTCTTTGCCTCTAGTTGACTGGGAATTAAAAAAAAAATGACTGTTTAAATATAAGATTACGACACTAATATAACGTTATTCTATAACTTGAAAAGATTAATTTTATGTTTTCAGGATGTTCTTTAGTTCATCTCCGACACAACACTTGAGAAGAAGCAGGCTGATGTCACTCCTCTGGCATCTCTTGCTTTCAAAAATATCCTCTTTAAAGGAAAAACAAGCTCATGAAAAACACTGACTAGAAGAGAAATTGTTTCTAAGAAAGATGTGAAAAGAAAGAAATATCCTAGGGGCTCAAATATGCTTACTTTATTTCTTGTCAATGAATGGTATGTCTGCCACTGCATTTCTTTTAAGAGAAGATGAGCAAAATGAATCTTATTGTCTTGAAATTTTAAGTGGGGCTCAGTTATATGATAGTCTCAAAGAAAAATTCTGTTTTTGAAGGAGTTAAACTTTTTTAGTTCAACTTTTCAGAGTTAGATTATTTTCTTTTGCAATAATATACTTTTCATTAATTGAGGCTTTTTTTTTTTAAAGAGTTTACTCTAGACATATATAAATCTATGCTGATTTTTTTTTTCATTAAATTTTCAGGAAAGTCTGTCCAACTTCCTTCCCTAGGGTCCTCTAAGAACAGAACAAATACTCATCAATTTCAGGTGTATTCTTCCATCCTTCCTGGGTATAATGCCAGAGAGAAGACTTGTCAATGTACTAAATAAATAATTCTATAATTCCATGAAAAGAAATACAAATATTTGTAAAATATCAGGTGTTAAATGAATTTACCCCCGGGACTTCGTGTGAGCAAGTCTGCATTCCTGTTTCAGAGTCGTGCTTGAATTAACTGGGTTACTTATTCGATCCCCTCTTTTAGGTTGCAGTGGTGTATGGCTTGGGGCTGTGGGGGCACACAGTAAAATCTATTAAAGATTTGTGAGTCTTGCCCTTAGTGCCTGGTGTATGCTGGCTGCCTGGGTATAAGATTTGCCACTTCTCTAAGCTGGGTGGAAAAGAGTAGGATGTTAAAAGCAACATAGACAAAAGAAAACTGCTTTCTAGAGAGCCACAGGATTCTATTACCTTTGTTTCAAATTGTTGCAAGTTCATTCATTCTCAAAGGCCATGGCAATACTCTTTTACTAAATCTAAGAAAGGCTGGCTTTGACAGATGTTAAATGCGTGTGCAATGCATATGATCTTAACATTAGAGTTACCTTGAAATATATCTCCTATCTTTATAAGGCTTTAAAAATATCATTATCACTAAAGTATACTTTCTTAAAAATAATTACTACTATGCAGAGCTAAAACATTCCAGCCTTTTAATTTTTATTACAGAGAGACCAACCTCACCATAGAATTCATTCATCCTTCTGTTTATTTAAAACAGACTTTAAGTTTGAAGAACAGTTATAGTGCCTTACAAAGACAACAATTTAATAAAAAACATCCATGCTGACAATGCAGCCAAGAACTTTTTGGACCAAAGATATTGTTTACCCAGCATTAATTATTTCCGTTTCATTTTGTTTTGTTTAGTTTTTTTTTTTCTTTTTCTTTTTGGTTTCAAACTTTTAAGAATTATCCATCCTAACTGTTTTGGATGCAAAAATTTTTGTTCCTATAGCAGGATTTTTAATGCCCTCACAGTGGCTTAGGAGAAAACAGCCACTGATATAGAGCTTCTATCGGATTACTAGGGTCTATTCCTGATTCAGTTCTTCTAGAATTTAAACTCCTAGGCTGGACACAGAGAGGAGAGGAACAGGAATATTTTGATCTTTCTAATCAGTGGGGACATATGTCCTTTTGAAGGCCTCTTTGTACTTCCCAAATGAGTCAGACATCTGACGACTTGAATGATTCGGTTGTCTACACCACAATGGACTAGTTTGGGTGGGATGCCAGAGGGCTCAGACTTGTAGGCTGTTCAGGCTCGCAGGTTGCACAGTTTATTAAGAAAAATTTGAAATGCCTAAAGGCATTAAAAATAAATTTATGTTCACCCTAATGCCAGTGATGCATGTAGCATCTTTGCCTTTGGCTATTAAGAACACAAGTAGCTCCCTCCGACTAAAGAAAAAGAAAATAAGGTAGTGATGAGATGACCTCAGTTTCCTTCTTTCTGGGGTAGCTCCAGTATGTGTGGCAATTCAAAAGGCTCCTTGGTGAAGAAACAGTGCATACGTTACTTAGTTTGGTTATTTCTGTCATTTTTTTCTCTAGTTACTATTTTACTATTTCCAGTAGAAAGCAAAAAGCAATTCTAAAACATCGCAAAACCACCTATTAGTTTTCTCTTTATTATAGGAGCAATGTGATGTAAGAGTACTTAGACACAAGAGCATTTAGTCTCCTGTAGAGACTGTCCAGCTCTAAAGGACTGCTGAGATTAAGTGGACAGGGAAGGTCAAACACGCTTCCATGTGAAGACTCAGCCATCTTATATGCTCTCTTCCCAGTGTATGATGGAAGACAAATTCAGAAAAAAACATTTCTAGTTTCAAAGTAGCTTTTTAGAAAGTATATCATGTTTGGTAAAAATTTTTCACTGGTCTTTATAGTAATCCTGCAATTGTTTACTAAGAATGAACTGGAAGTTAATAAAACGAAACAAAGGTCTTTGAAGATTGGAGTTCCTTGTCAAACAGAAAGAGGGAAATGCTTTAATGGTATACTTGTCAAAACATTCCATCCAGAGGTAGGAAAAATTAAGGCTTTCTAAAAGTAGAGCTTCAGTTGGGTTTAGAAGAATAGTAGAAACGGTCATTTCTCTTATCCCAGTTTATCCAATACAGTCTACGTGAGGTTCTCAATCCAGACACGAAATAGGTATTATTATCATTATCCTGGTTATGTTTTCCTTGAAGCCATGAAATGCCATTTCTCCAGAACTGTCAACTTTAGACCACAACACAGTTAATAATTTGTCACCATTCTTAGTGCCAGAGGCCGGTGTAGATGGCCTGTGTCCCTGAGGTTTTGCTCGCTGAGGCCACCACCCAGAATCCGTGGGAAGCTCACTGGTGCTCCTCCTCCTTGCACCAACCATCTAGCCAGCTCCAAGGGGTCATTTTTGTCTTCTGCAAAAACCATGCTGTCACCAACATCTCTGTTTTCCACTCTGTTTTTCACAAAACCCCCATCTGATTGGAGTTTATTGTTGGGGGAACAGGGACCTGCCTAGGTTAAAAGGAGTGTTAATTTTTCTTTCTCAATTTTGTTCCCTCTTCTGTTTGAGCTCTGAAAAATTTCTACTCTATGGCTTGTTTGGATGCACGTTCAAAAGGGAATGTTTGGGTGTGTGGTTCTCCCAGAAAGAGACATTACGCGCCCTCCCGCCCCCCCGCTTGCATTTTCAGGGTAATAGACGCCTCACTAAAGATTTGCAATGTCTGAGGCACTGAAGCAGTCAGCTTCCATTACAACACCTGGAATCAAGAGCACAGTATGATTTTTTTCTTTATGAAAGAATGTGGCACAGGCTGCCAAAGCAATATTTTTGGGGGGTGTGTGTGTGTGTGCACGTGCATGTGCATATGTGTGTGTATGTTCATTAGAAGAGGGAGAAAGGAATAAATAAAATATGAAAACCTTTTAAAGTCTTCCTCTGCACTCAGGTACTAAGATATCAACGTGCCAATGCTTCATTATCAATCACTGAACATATATGGTAACTAGTGTAAATGTGTTCTCTGCTAACTACACTGTTTGTCAAATACCTGCTTTGCTCTTGTATCATGGATGATTTCTGTTGAGGCTGATAAATGCTGGGCCACAGCCCTGCGATTAATTTTCACCAATGACTTTCATGATTCCTATTATTTAATAATGTATTTTGTTGATAGGAAACAACTTTGGGTAAACTATCTTCAGATAAATGATGATTTTAATAATAATTGGAAACAATTTTTCCCTCTAATCGCTGACTTCCAATCATCAGATTGTCTCTAATAGTGTTCTTTGAGTTCATTCAGTGAGGGGATACTAAAAAATTTCGTCTTTTTAGGATTTTAATAATGTATTCTTCCTTTTGGATGGGCTCCAAACTGGCCCAGTTTCTATCAAATCTGGGGAATGTTATAATGGCTCCTTTGAAATTAAATATTTACCATATTGGGTGGGATGGGGAGTGGGCCAGGGATTCTGTAATTGCCTCTATCTTCCCCAGATGCATAATTAACTCATTTCTACAACTGTTTATGAAAAGTCCCACTTTAAGAAATGCTTACTTAATGTTTCAGGAAAGAAAGCAAGAGTGATGTTATGTTTTGAAGCTATGGGTCGGATGACCAAAGCTCCTGTACTCAAGCAACCAAGTGACAAGGAGTTTTCAGAAGGGGAAGTGTTTATTAGAACTCAAGTTGGAAAAATAAAAAATACAATTTTCCTAAGAGGCCATGGGGGTAAGGTGGAGATTGAAGTTTGAATCAGTTAAGAAAATTTTCTTGCCTGGCTGAGTGACACATACACCATTTTCAATGTGTTGTAGTTGTGGGTCTACATATTTTTGAGATAACACCTTTTTTGTAAAGATATAAGCCCAGCAGGTTACTAATCTTAGTCTTATTTTCATAAAACCCTAACATTTTATTGTGTTTTATTTTTGTCTAGGATGTAATATCTAGAATATTCGTACATAGTCTTAAGTTTTTGTCTCTTTCTTCACTTTCTACGTCCACACTCATGGGAATTGTGATCTTCAACATGGTAACCACTGGCCACATGGGGCTATTTAATTTGAATTTGAATGAACTAAAATTAAATAAAACTTAAAATTTAGTTCATCCATTTCACTGGCCATACTTCAAATGCTCAAATAGGCATGGTGAACAGGAGAGATATAGAACATTTCCTTCTTTGCAGAAAATTCTGTTAGAGGGCACAGTGCTAGAACATCAGCTCTAAAAGTTTAGTCATATTGACTACTTTGTTTACGTTCGTATTTCTGGTGCCTGGATGGGGCCTGCCATATGAGAGATGTGAGATCTGTATCTGTTGAATGAATAAATTTGTTTTTAAATTTTAGCAGCCAATGACTGCCTTTGCTAGGGGCCAAGTTTCATGGCATTTTCTTTGACCAGAACTAGACCCTAAATGAATGGATTACCAAAATATGAATCTCACGCCTTCCCCACATAGAGAGCTCTGTGACTTTAGTATTATAAGTCACATAACTTCTCTAAAGAAGTCTCCTGCATGGCTCCTCACCTCACTCAGTCAAATGGTCTCTAAGACTCTTCTACAACCTTCTCGCTGTCCCTGACCTTCTTTCTTGAACCTCACCTTCTATAAGGCTCTCCTTCTTTGCTCCTCTAGAGTTACACTGGCTTCCTCACTGTTCCTTAAACACACCAGGTACAACCTATGTAGGGCCTTTGCCTTTGCTGTTCAGGACATCCTTCTACTGTTCACTCAGACGAGTGCCTTGCACATAAATCATATAAAACATATATCTGAGTGTTGAAGAAATGTAAAATTCCATTGCTAAAATGAAGCTGGGTTCTTTCTGCGATGGCAGACATAAAGAAAATATTATTTTAAAAACACATCACGATGTGCGATGTACAAGTTAGGTGGGCATTGTCTAAATCTGCTAAAATACGACTTTCCCTGTAGAAAATAACCAAGTCACTGAGTTGCTGCAGCTACCGTGGCATCAGATGAGCTAGAACCACCATTGTTCCCAAGGCATACCAAAAATAACCACACGATTTTGAAAGAGAGCTATGTGTAGACAAGGATTATAAAGCCCAGAGGCAGGCGGCATTTCTATTTCCAAATAACTCTTTGTCCTTTTTGGGCTGTGATAGTGTATAAAATAGTGGAGATGACTTCTGTGAAGTATACTGAGCATACCACCACTAAAACATGTCTGCCTGGAAAAACAGCAGCAGTTTGAAGAGAGGTCTCTGCCGTAGCAGCACTGATGTTTTCATTCCACACTTACAAGTATCTCTGAATAACTAACACAGACGGCCACATTGCTTATGGAAACCTATGGGAGCTCCGGACCACGTATAGTACATACATTCTGAACTGAAAATCTCTCTATAACACCACAGTGGTTTACCAGTTTTCAGATTTTACATTGAGCCATTTCAAAGAAAAAATCAATTTTATTTTGAAATTCTGGTTATACACATTTAAGTTTGAGTAGGTAAGATTTATGATTAGCAACACACGATAGAAGGTACTATTATTAGCGAGACTACATCACCCCTCACAGAGAAGAGCTTGCCAATCACTTGTGGTTCACGGCTGCTCTAGGTGCCCCTACTCCTTTTCCCAAGGCTAAGGTTGTGCTTCTTTCATCTGGTTGCTGCCCGTTTGAGCTGACAGAGTGCCGAAGACTGAATTTTCTCAGGTTCCCATTCATCTGTCTCCACCCACCTCCAAGAGCTTTCTGTTCACTCTTCTCTTTGCTTCCCCTTTCACTCATTTTCTCTCTGCTTTCTTTCACTTCAATTTATACTGTTGAATTTAAGGAATCTTGCGAGGTTAAGAATTATTCGCTCACACTTTGTCCCAAGTCCAGGGACCCAGAGACTGTGGGAAACTCAGCTACATAAAAAAATGCAACAGCTAAACATAACTTGTTGCGAGTACTTAGTCACTGCTTATATGAGTGAGTTTATCAATTGCAACCTTCTGGGAGTTTAGTCTCCAGTTCTGTGGCTCGTGTTGTCAAGCCCACAGAGGGTGATTGTGGGTTGGATGACTGCTGAGAGATGGGGAAGATGCCAATTCACTCATTCAGGGGCTGATGATAGAGCTCTGGGTATCAGTCAGAGATGTGGTTTCTATTTTTCCCATTGTAGTTTGACAGGGCTATTAAACCATCTCAATAATTTCCAACATTTTAGATTTAAAAACTCTGTATTCCTATTGACCAATTTTTGAAATATCTGATTGCCTAGGAAAACAGGTGCCCTGTGAAGGCTGATGTCATTAAAAAGTTGAAATTACCTATCTGATCTGAGTTTATGGTCAAAAACCAAAGGGATGGGGGAACATCCCTTAGTCACTGAAATAATGAATTAAAATTGACCTGAGTTAGAAAAATCTGAGAATTTCAAAACCTTTTAGGTGAGTTAATGTATAAAGGCAAAGACGTTTTTATTTGTCGAATCAGATACTTCACCTGCTCTCTCTACTGTTTTCCTTATTATTAATCTTGCCATCACATGGTGGCAGTCACTCTGTTTCAATAGAAATTCTATAATAGAAATTCATTCCGATGCTTCCCATTCAACTACCTTCCATCTCCAAGGTGTATAAAGAAAAAAAGAAGAAAAAATAGAAAAAGATAAGAGGGCTGGACACCTTTGTCTGGTATTGATGACTGTATGACATTTAGTAGTGGAGAAAGTCTGAGAAGCATTGACTTTCTTTGGGCATATCACCCTGTGTAGTATTGGTGAATTAGGACTTATAATTTTTAATTACTCCAGTATATTTCATTATTTGAAATACAGACCCCCCCAACTATAAAATCTTAAATCATTTCTTAAAGTTATTATTTTTTAAATTCACTAAACAGCTGAAGAGGTGGTTAGAGAATTGGCTAAGGAACAGTAACTCTTGAGTACAGATTGCCAAACCTCTTTTCATTTCTGCTTGTGTCCTTTCTCTCCACTCTGGAGAATCCCCTTCATATATGTTAACATCTGGCAGACATAAAAGATTATTGTATTGGAAAAAGCACTCATCAAAAAGCCCTAAAACTTGAGTTTTGTTCTGGACCAAGATTGGAGGGGGTTATTTACCCTTGATGTCAATGTCCTCCTACCCTTGTGAATGAACTAGAGGACATGGGTTAGATCATCCAGCTCTGACTGTGAAGTGAGGAGCGCATAGACAGCTGGACCAATTTCTGTCTCTTCGTTCCCCAGCTACTGGCTTACTAGAGTTATCCACAGAGCAATGTGGTTTTGCCTGTGAGAAACAATGCTCTCTCTGAGACAATCCTCCACCCACCACTGAAGGGTAGAGAATCAGGCTCAATACATTTTACACAGAGCTTATTCATTTAGTAACATGAGAAGTCATTTGGAATTGGAGTCTATAGTACATTTGTGATTTTTGCTTAGAGTCCAAAAGTTATCCAGTAACATACAGTTTCTGATGTTAGATGTCACCATGGTGACGAACAAATTAACTCTACCGCATACCCATATAAGGCTGAGCTAGCCAAGTGCTTGGGAGTGGAGAGTTCTGTAGTCAGGCATTGTCATCGCTGCTACAGTAGCACTGTGGGGAAAATATATAGCGAGAGACCCCAGGGGAAGCTGTGGGAAAGAACAAACTATGCACACAGCTCTCTGAACAGCAAAATCTGTCCAACTACTATTTTTATGTATTACATTACTTAAAAAAAATACTATCAAGCCACAAGTAGA
This sequence comes from Pteropus medius, assembly GCF_902729225.1. NCBI lineage: Eukaryota > Metazoa > Chordata > Mammalia > Chiroptera > Pteropodidae > Pteropus > Pteropus medius. The sequence continues at coordinate 3,105,166 of NW_024342475.1, forward strand.
GCAGAAATAGTTTTGCTTTCCATAGGAACACCTCTGGGTAAATTTGTTAATCAGCAAATATTTAATACACATATGCCAGTTTTATAGAACTGAAATAAACACTGCATCTTAATAAATGATTTAATGAAGTGTAGGCAACTGTCCTAATAATAAACATCTTCAGTAATATACTGGGCTTACCCAATAGGAAATGATAAATGGTATCATTTATCTCTCCTCCATAGGTTTCTTTCTTACGTTTCACCATCAGTCATTTCCACAGTCTTATTGGTTAACATTCAATGGCACACCTGAATCAACTGAGGTGCCTTGGGCGCTGGCTGTTAAAACAATCCAACTTGGATCTGTATGGTCCAAATGCAGTGTGAGTCTAGGTCCAGAGCTAATGACAGTATGGAAAATTATGCAGTGTGAAGAGATCTATCTGAACGCTACAGACAGTGGACCTCATAGGCCAGGCCCCAACATGGGGTGTCATCTGGCTCTGTCTCTTGAACAGACTACTCAGATAACTGCCATATCTCAAATTAATTCAGTGTTGATAACCTGTTGGAAAAGAGGAAAGTCAAGTCCACACTGGGTAATGAACTTCTTATGTTAATCAAATTCATCAGAAGGTGCCAATTTTCTACTTTACTTGACAATGTATAGAAACAGACTCAAGGTATTTTCTTAATTAGGGACGATGGAAAATAAAAACGTCTCAATGCCTGTACTGTATACTTACTGAGTTAGAAAGACCTAGGAACCCTTAGAAATCTCCCTTCTAATAACCTCTTAGAAAAGACCTTTCTCAGTTCTATAAGAGTACATTGCTATGCAGATGGCATCAAATATTGAAATAATCAGAATAAGTTAGCTTTACCGAAGAACAAAATTCTTATGAAAGCATTATGGGAAATAATAAAGCAATATTATTATATTGTTTCTGCACTAAATAATCACACAAAGTGAAAAAGAATAGACCCAGTACCCTCCTCAGTTTGTATGAGTTCTGTTTGGCTGATCACATGAAAAAGAATGTAGAATCCCTATAGAGTTGAACTCCCTCCCACAGGCGAGTCTCACAGATACTTGTACACCACTAATTTATCTTCCCATGCCCAAATAAGGCTGAGCTAGTCAAGTGTTTAGGAGGGGGAGAATTCTGCAGTCAGACATTTTCATCACTGCTCTATAAGCATCGTGGGAAAACCTATAGCAAGGGACCCCAGGGACATTTTAAATCTCATGAAATGGCGTCTATACATACAAAATACTTTTCCTTGTTAGATGCTGATAAATGATATTCAACTAGAAATTTCTAAAGCGTAAAGTCCCCACTCCAAGCAGAGCGACCCACTACTAAAACAACCACAAAAGAACTGTTTTGAGGATTGCAACTCCCGATGAACACAGCACGCGGAAATGGAAGCTTTGGTCTCGTGGCAAGAAGCTCCTCAACTGTGATTTTTGACATTGTAAAAAAATGATTAGTCACATGTTGTTCAGTATGACCCCTGTATTTATAAAAGGGCTTCCTATCATAAATTTTATTTATTTGATTTTTGAAGGGGACGCAGGTAGGAGAAGATGAATGATACAACACCCAGCCACAAAGGCCAAGCTCCAACAATATGGTCCTTCCTGTTGGGTGGTGGGAATGGGGAATGGCTACTTTAAAACCTGACTGCAGCATTCAACACAGTGAAATTCATTTGGAACACCTAAGGATGGCAATAAATTCTGATTCCAACAACAGGGCAACGCCGACAAGAACTCCCAATTGCCTTTCACAACATGGCATCGGACTAGCATGGGTCCTAGAGGGAAATGTAAGATTCCAAGGCAAAGATACTTAAAAGACTCTGTCAGAAAACAAAATATGGCTCTGCACACTGTCACACACCAACATGGGCTTAAACATATAAATACAAACAATATCGTTTTAAAATCAGTCATGCCAAGACTCAAACATCAGCTTTAATGGAAATGGAACGAGAGGCCAACCACTTTGATTGAACATATTAAAACACACATCAGGTCCATATTTCAAATTCTGCCAGGTGTTATGATGATAGTTTGGGGTAACCTTTATTTTCTCTTACTTATCTATGAAATGGGCTATATAAAGGACATTCAGGAAATGAGTAGAATAATTTTAGAAGTAGAATGATTCTCAGTGGTATGATGTTGGTACCCTCTAGATTGAATATCTGTGTTGTAGTATAAATGCAACAATGTTTTCCTTATGTAATATTTTACAAAATATATGTTTATGTAAAACATCATAAGAATAAAACTTCATTGCATTAAATATATACCTTCATATTCACAACAATGAACAAGAGAAAAGAGGCTTAAGAAAGTTAGCATTGTTCTCAGCTTATTAGGAAAGTAGTATAAATTGACCCAATTTTCCATTTTTTTATTGTTTGTTCCAGTGGAGAAGAACACATCGGCACTATATTTCTTAGAAAAGTATGCAACTGACTTTCCAGCAATTTAAGGCACTTTCACTTACAACAGAAGGATGAAGAAGATCATTTTTATGGCAGGGCTGTGACTTACCCGCCCCCCTTTCTCAGGGTAGCACTGGCAGCCCCCGCTGCAGTCTCTCCCTCCACAGGGCACGTCCAGCTTCTTCACACCCTGCAAAATAAAACACAAAGCAAAGAGAAAGTTAAATAAAATACTGTCAACTACAATATGCATCATAATGCTGTCTGTTGAGACTGTTTCCAACTCTAAGAGGTATATAGTCATTCAAAACAAATAGACTTGAATTTTTAGAGCAGTTTTAGGTCCACAACAAAAGGTACAGAGATTTCCCACATACCCTCCGGCCTCACAAATGCACAGCCTCACTCCTTATCAACATCCTCACCAGAGTGGGGCATTTGTTAAAATCAATGAACCTACAATGGCACATCATTATCACTCAAAGTCTACAGTTTACATTAGGGTCACTCTTGGTATTGTACATTCCATGGTCAAAAAGCCCCTACTAACTGCCAGATGCCAAGCTAGATCTTGGGGCTAGAAAGTCAAAGAGAACATCCTCTGAATCCAGAGATTCTGTGTGAAGTAAACCCATAAGGACACTCCATGTAAGAGCTTTAGCACGAAGGAGAAACCCCAAGTGCTTAGAAAGCGTCCTTCATTCTGCCTGGAAATGTGGCGGAAGGGAAGGGAGAATGGAGGAGATGTTCGAGGTTAAGTTAAATGCGCAGGGCAACTCTGGGCCCTCATTCTACAACACAGATCTTCATGAATTAAAGAAAGGGGGGTTCTGATGAGGAAGCAGAACTTGCAAATACACCTGATAGGATGACAAATCTTCATCTCCATCACAGGGGTACCATGACATCCACTGCACGCACCCGCAGAGGAAGGCCCATTTCCTTCCGTTCACTCCGTGAGACACTTCCATGTGCAGTAAGAAGGAGGACGGGGAGGTGGTAGAAGCTTTCCCAAGTATTTAGTCAAGTTGGGGTGGCATAATCAAACTTTTTGTCAGACACTGAGATATCAGTCTTTAGTGAGTTTAGTGGATAACTTGAGGGAGTTCTCTGGCTGGACAATTTCAAAGAGGAGTAGGGGAAAAGGTGTTTCTTGCCCTTGATCTAGGTATTTTGGATAAAAGATGGACTTGGAGATTGGATTATGTTTGAGCTCTTCCTTTCAGATTGTGTTCACAACACTAAATATTCTGAGTGGGAAATGACAATCAGAGTGGCCCTCTTTTCTCCCCTCTCTGATCAGCCCAGCCCCTATTCTCTACCCCATAGGTGAGTCAGTGCAGCTGCTCACGGGGGAATCTGTCTGGCTCATCACCCTTGTTATCCTCATCTAGACTCTCCATCCAGCAGGGATCCTGGGCAGTTAGTTTCCTGTATGCACTGAGTCAAATCTTACCAGGCAGGCAACACTCTCCAGATAACAGAATTCATTACAACTTTAAACAGAACTGCATTTCTTATTTTGCTTAGCATAATATTCTCAAGATTCGTCCATGTCAGATGGAAAATGTCAAGGACCATATGATTCCACTCATATGTGGGATATAAAACTGAAAGCAACAAAAGAAAGAACAAGACAAACAAAAACTCCTAGACACAGACAACAATATAGTGGTTACCAGGGGGAATAGGGGATGGGAGGAAGGTAGATAAGGGTAAAAGGGGTCAAATATATGGTGACGAAAGGAGATTTGACTTTTGGATAACGAATACACAATGCAATAGATAGATGATGTATTATAGAATTGTGTATTTGAAACCTATACTTTTTTTTTTTTTTAACCAATGTCACCCCAGTAAATGTATTTTAAAAAAAGGAACTACATTTCACCATGGCTTTCCTTTCTCTTCTGAGTTAAGTCTCAATGACTAAACAGGATGCTCACTTGGGAACTCCCTCTGTAAGCTTTTCTGTCTGTTTTTCATGCTAGCGGATCTGCCAGAATCTTCCCTGTTTCTGGCATGGTACTGAATGTTCACATGAAAATGCAGATGGTGTTGCCTGGCTACCTCTGTTACTTCCACTAGTATGGCCTTCCTGAATGTTCAACCTTGGGTGGGCACATGAGTGAACTCTGACTTGAAACCATCTGGCCAGAGTTTACCATAGACCTCAATAACTACTCAATACTCTTTATGTAGAGATTATAAATTCCTTTTCTTTGTTAACAATTTTCTATTAGGGAGGTCTTATTCAAAAGTTCCACTTTTTTTTTTTGGTGTTTTTATTATAATTCTTTCCTAATCTAGTATCTGGTGCATTAGTCACTACTTTAAAGAATTCAAAAAAAAAAAATCTGAAAAGCTCAAATCCTTTAAAGAAACAAACACCTAGAAAGTCTTTTGAATCTCTTTTTGGTTATCCTTCTGATCTGTGTGAATTAATGAGACAGCTTGAGTTCCATAGTGTAAAAGTTAACATACATAAATTGAAATTTGCCAAGAGAGTATAACTTAAGTGTTCTCACACCAAAAAAGAAAAAGATATAAGAAGTACAAATTGATAGTTACAAAATAATCAATCATGGGGATGTAAAGTACAGCATAGGGAATATAGTCAATAATATTGAAATAACTATGTATAGTGCCAGGTTGGTACTAGAGTAATCGGGGAGATCACTTTGTAAATTATATAAATGTCTAACCACGATGCTGTACAGCTGAAACTAATATAAAATAATATTGAATGCCAACTGTAGTTGAAAAAGAAAAGGTAAATAAATATATGAGGTGATGAATGTATTTATTAACTCAATGGTGGGAATCCTTTCACAATGTATACATATACCATATCATCACATTGTACACTTTAAATATTTACAGTTTTGTCAATTATGCCTTAATGAAACTGAAAATAAAGAAAAGAAAAACACTAAAAAAAAGTTAACATACATAGAATCCTTTCACGCCCTCAAAATATGATTGATTCTAGGTATTTGCCAATTTTTTTACGGCTTCAATGTTTATCTGCAGTGGGGCTCATTTTTAAATTCCATGACTTTGAATATCTGGTTTTTATAAATCCAGCTTCATGCTAAGCCATTGGTTTTATGGATTACCCTTAGCAGAAGGAGAGAAGTCTAGATGGGCTGCCACATTTATACTTTGTATTACATATGACGGTGAATAGATGCTTTGGCAGGAGTCCCTGGTTCACGCAATGATTCATTTACCAGTTGTTTGGAAAGGGTAGGGGGACTTCTCAGTCTAAAGGTGAAACATAAACTCATATTCTCCATCTGGTGTTTCACATGCTATTTTTACTTTTGATTTTAAAACCACTTGCCAAATCCCTGTATATACATCAATGGTCGAAATGATTTTAATGGTTTCAAATTGATCTAACAGACTCTCTAGTCTAGGTTTAGGCTATGCACTGGATTTAGTTATAGAAATGAGTTCTTCATAACCTGCTTAAACTTTAATAGTTATTATTACTATATTTTTGCTTTTGAAACTAGGGCTTGAAGGTTCAATAACTCTTGGACTCAGTACTTCTTCAACCATATGTCAATGGTCCAGATACCCTGTCTCAGGAGGTGAGGAATATATATCACCAAGAGGCAGCCCTCCACCTAACAAGCCACAACCAATTTCTGTTACAGAGATTCTAGCTGTGTGTGTGTATGTGTGTGTTTATGCGTGTGTGTGTGTGTGTGTTTCTGTGTCCGATATGATGTGTTTTCCCACCAGCATCTTACATATCCTACAGAGGGACTCATGAATTCCAACATCTACAAGAGCCCTAAGTACCACGTATCGGAATGTCAGATCTCCAGGATGAACATAAGTATTTACTTTATTAGGGCAGGGCATGTGTTCCAGACGTCTCTTAAAGACTGAACAAGTTTCAGACCTGAGCCTCCACATTCTCCTGACGAGACCTGGGCTCTGGAACAAACTCAAGGCATAAAGCCCTTCTGAGGACCTTGAATGAGGAATGTGTAAACTGCTCTATGTCTGTGTCCCAGCCCCAACACACTCCACAAACAGAAGAATATTAAAAGCTCACACCAACCTCTGCCCATGCTCCAAGCCACTGAGTCTACGCTTGCTTTTACTGCCCAACACAACTCGAAGACAAAGGATGGTCCTTTGTCTGGTCAACTCCTTAATAGAGATGACTAGTTTCCTTCCACCCTATATTCACCTCAAGAGTCTGCCCACCACCCTTGAAGGTGATAAGGAGGTCCTGGTCCAGATCCTCAACTTCAAGGTCTCCAGGAGGGCATGCTCTTACCTGTACTGTTCGGGCTTTCTCAGAAATGTCAATTAAGTTCTCTGTTAGTTTCTCACTTCAAGTCTGAATTCCCACTGGTAGCATTGTGTAGAGCATATTCCAACACCTCTCTCTTCCAAAGTCCCCTGCAGGTCACTGAGGTTACCATCTAAGCATCTATAGAGGAAGTGCAGTTCCCAGGGCCAGGGAAAGGGATGTCAACTTTGATATCATTGTAAGCTCTTGACATCTCAAAAAGTGTTGTGGAACTGATAGTAATTTTGAAAAATAATGTGAATTATAAGTTTTGGAAAATAAGATAAAAAAAATAGCTTAAACATAAGCAACATAGTAAACTGGGAATGTCTCTAAGCTTCACTTGGAAGAAATGAAGAGTGGGCAATCCTTACAATGCTATCAGGAACAATACTCATATTGGCAAGGGAGGAGCAGAGTGGAGTGGAGAGAGCCATGGACCCCAAGGGAATGAGAGAGAGACTGCGTGGTGAGGACAGTGAGCAAAGAGCTCGAGGAATATTTACATAAAAATAGTGTCAGGAATAAAATGGGATTGGGGTAGAGAGAGAGGAGGGAGGTTGATTGATTAGAGGCAGGGCCTTAGACACAAACTCAAAAAGGTAATCAATCAATCCATGCTTGAAATTCTGCTCTTCTTCGTCTGAACCCTTGCTGTTCCTGGTAGGGTGTGTGGACACAACATCGGCATCACCTCGGCACGCACTGAGATTGCAGACCCAACCCCAGATTTACTGGATCGCAACCCACTTTCTAACAGGATTTCCAGGTAAGCATGTCGAAGTCTGTGGATTAATGGACTGGCACTGTGAAGAGACTTTGTTCAGAGACAACGGGAAAATTACAAATCACCGAGCCATCTCCTTTAGTGGAATAGAAAGAAGTATTTCCTAGAGGTTCAGTGTGTTCCGTGCCTAAAATGGACCCAGGGATGATCGTCCTAGAAAAATGCTGGTTTCAGACTCCCTTTGACCCTTGCCACCTGTGGCATGTTTAGGGAGGCTCTGAGCACCCAAGACTCAGAGCTTCTAATCAATCAAAGTGTCAAATTTTTTTTAGTTTTCTTTTCTTTATTCAAAACATCTTTTATAAGGCTCTTCTGCTGAATTTTATCCTGCCCTGAGTTGGTAGGCAGCAGTGCTGTATTAATTAAAAAGTCTAGGAATTGGAAATGACTTGGATTGCTTAAGAGCCACTTGGCAAGGTTAGCGCATAAGATACATTTTCTAGAAACCCTGGATCATATTATACTCAACCGAAAGGCAGCAGACATGGTTTCCAGGGGCAACGTGAAGAGCTGTGAACAAGGAATTTCTTGGTTAGCTTTTTATATGGGAATTCTTTCCTTTGGAGCTTTATCTGAATCTTGGCATCATTACATTTAGAAAGATTTAAAAACACAACTGTTTGCATGGGCATTCAGTTCATTCTAGACATGTCCAAATCACTCTAGATGCATAATAGAGATTCCTTGGTCAGTCTTCTGTCCCTGGCAGAACAGAGGTCATGGAATCTTCTAAGGAAAGTCAGGTTCTAGCTTCCTGAACCAGACATCTACCAGGTTTATATAGAGAATTTCTGCCTTGAGCCACCAGCGATCTGGCAGCCAGCAGAGACCCTGCTCTGCCATCTATAAATGGAATTCAGTAAAGCGTCAGAGCAAAGATCAATAGTAGCAGCTGCAAGATTAGGGAAACATCCGGTCTCACATGTTGCTGGCCTTGCCTCCTATTTGTGCAATCTACTGGCACCGGGAGAACTGAGCATCGTGCTGCTTTCCTTAGAGATCATGTACCATCAGGCAGGGAGGAAAGGCTTTTCCTCTGCCGGTGAAAAATGGGTGCTTCTCTATGGGCATCTGAGAAGTGACCCCATTTAAAACACTAAGAAAATTGTTCGTTGTCATTTCTCCCAATGGTAGATTTGTCCTCCTATTTAGGACATTTAAAAATAGGCTTAAATAACAACTTGAATGCCAGAAAATAAAAAACACACAGAAGATTTAGACTCTTTAAGACTAGCTATTTCTGTAACTACCAGTGTGAACTGTCTATATATGTTAAGAAAACAAATCCATGGACATGGCCCCAGCTTTCTGCAGATGTAAATATCATTTAAAGTTGATACAATACATGTAAATGAAGGAAAAAATGCTTGCCATTGTTCTCAACTTACACATAAGAAATGAGTATTAATCAAATTTATATGAACATGCAAGAACAAAACTCATTTGTCCTAAAACAAAGAATATTTTGTCCTCCACATGTTCCAAGAAACTTCTTGTCCAACAAAGTCTTTTAAAGCCAATATACCTCCAGCCAAAAAGAGCAAGTCTCTGTGGGGGATTTACAGATATTTTACCATTGGATCGCCCCCAGCATCTAACCCGAGCTTCCTGTACAGAGGGATATCGAATAACCCATTCTAGCTGACATAAAAGACAAACATTTCTTACCGAAAAAAATGTAATCATCTTTCATATTTAAGGTAAAAAAAAAATCTATACAAATCTTTGTCTTTATCACAAGTCCAGTCAAGCCAGACTTTTTAGAATTCTCCCTTTTAATCCAAAAAGGGGCCAACGAAGAAGAAAGCCAGCTTAAGAACAAGGTTCCCAGTAAAATTCTATTAGTTTATCAAAATAGGAAATATAAGCCATTTCCGCACATGCAGCTTTAGAAATTAAGGAAATAATTCCAACATAGTATTAGCAAGACAGAGTACATGGCAGAGGAAATGCAGATCACAGCCACTCCACACAGAACAAAACCCTTCTTCCCAGTAAACTGGGTGGGAAATGCAGCCAATTCAGTTTTCTTTGTTTAACAGCATTTCAAGGGCACCCAAAATAAATGTGTTCCCTCTAGATGGTCCTGAAATTGTCAGCAGCTAGAGGCAGTGGAAAACTAATGGACAAAATGCTCACCCATTTAAAATGAGTACCAACTAGCTGTAGTGCAGTTGCCTCTGAGTTGCTGCCTGTCCTCACGGGGTTGGGAGTTTTGGGGAAGGAAGAGGGAAGGGAGGGTGTTGTGTTGAGAATGAGGAAACCAGAAAAACTGACAGTGAAAGATGACGAGCTACAGAAAGTCTTTCCAGGATGACAGTCTTCATGTCCTACAGAAATTCATTTGCGTTTGCCCAGGTGAATATCTGAGGGATAACATCACTCCTCTTGGCTCACCTTCGCAGCAGACATAACCAGGAGGCACTGCGTTGGGTGCCCTCACCTGAGTCATCAGAAACAAGCCACACGTTTTTATCCTTGATACTTATGTGTTTTATGAGCAATGACCAGACAACTTAACCTTCTCTTTCTTCCTTCTCAAAGTCTGCGGGTGTTTTCGGAATAGAATTTGCTATCGACAAGACTGCCTAGGACAGCCATCCTTTAATGCTGAGACTTGGGTGTTGACAGACAGGACTGCCTCAAACAATTTAAAAGTTTGATCAGATTGGGAGGGTTGTTGGCAGGCCACAGAGAGTGTGGGTAGGCCAAAGGCCAGGGTGAGAACACTTCCCCAAATTACATCATTTATGCTTATGACATTTAAAGTGGGCTAAATGACAGACTGCATTCGAGTTGCTAAACTCAAGGATGAGGAAGGCCCCTAGCAGGGACTGTTTAGTGTGTGAAGTTGGAGGGTAGAAATGAGGCAGATCAAAAGAATCGTGACACGCCAAAGGGCAGTCAAGGCAGAGAAATGACCTCACTTTTCCAAACCACAGTGCCCTTTGCACAAAATGACGATAGTAATCCTCTCCCAGGTCTGTTGGGAAAATTCAATGACATGTACTTCATGAAGTCTCCTGCACCATCCAAATCTAAGGATCATCAGTGTCAGGTGCAGGCCTGGCTCTCTGGTACAGAGCCCCAGACACAGGAAGGAGAGCAGAAACCCAGCCAAGGTGGTGTGAGCCCAGTGCTTCCTGAGAAATACCTTGCCCAGGGTTATAAATGATCTCAGAATGTGGGTGGGCCTGGGCCTGCAGGTGAAGACAAGTGGGCCATCTCATTAGGAAAAGCGGGTGTGGAATTTCCCGTCACATCCTCCGCCCTGGCCATTTCTTCACAGGTTGCTCTCCTCCTCTTGAGGCCAAAAGCAGAATCCGAATATGTCTCATCACTAGTGAGGAAAAGAGATGCCTCCTGGACTCTTGGGCACGTGTAGGAGTCGGAATAGGTGCTGACACTCAATAACAAGCTACTCTGATTGCAGGTGATACAGGCAATATCCAGAAGCATCCCTCCCTCCTTCTTCCACAGTGTTCTTTCTGTATAGCGACCTGGCTTTCACCTGACATGCGCTGAGATCTCATTGTTGAGTTGCTTTATGGGATGTTGGGTGGAGATTTAAAACTGCCTCATCTTGAGTCATCTAGTCCAGAAACTAAGAGCCTAGACAGTGAAGACCTAGGCACACAGGTGTGTGGCTGCTATTAGGAATCACACAAGGCTTGCACCAGTGACCACACAGGCCACGGGTCAGCTGGGCAGGGGACTTGACAGGCCGCCCTAAGCGAGAGCCAAGTGGGGACACCTTGAAATGCAGGTAATTTTTATCTTAAAACATGAAAGACGTCCTGTCTGAAGTATGAGTTGCCTCCATATAAGGTGTTTCTTCTCTGTAGTCTAACATCTAGATAATTCGAATTCTGGTACCCTTTGATTTCTAAATCCTATTTATTTCCAAGAATCTATTCATTACTCCCACAATATCCACTGCCTCTTATAATATCTATGGCGACCACAGTCTCAGCTCCTAAGCCATCCAAAGATTTATTTTCCTTGCAGTTCAGATATGCTTATGAGTCTACAGCTGAATTTTATTTTGAAGTGGGTCTTATTCACTCAATTCCAAAGGTTCATCTTAAACCATTTCCTGCCTGGGATTTCCAAGGCCTTGAGTTACAAATGAAACACAGTTTCAAAAGTCTCAAGTGAGAACCAGTTCTTTTTCCTTTCAAGAATATTGAAACAGCTTATTCAGCTCTCCACGGAAGTCCCTCATTACCACCTGACTCTCACTTTCCTGCAATGCTGCCTTGGCCACTAATATTGTGGCTAGGGTGCTGCCTGTCTTACAACGTGCTGGTGCGAGATCCTGGCTGGGTATGTCGGGTATGTCTTGATGTGTCAGAGTCCATTCACGGGAGATGGTCTGGTCGCTGATGGCTAAAGCCTCTCTTTTTGATTCCATGATGAAGTAGCCACACAGAATGCATCCTTTGAGAGCCAATATGCACATCAGCTACTTTGTAGGAGTTGATGTAACTGAGTGTGCTTGCATATTCTCTCTCTCTCCCTCTCTCTCCCTCTCTCTCACACACACACACACACACACACACAATAATATCACACACACACACACACGTGGCGCAGTCGGATTCAGATACTGGATACTTCTATTTGAAGTCATTTGAATACTGTCCTGGACTTCCTTGGTGAGTCTGCCAACAAATCAGTTTCTGGCAATCACTCTCGACTTCTACATCCTTAATATAGACTGCCACCATCCACATTTTTATTTATCATGAATGTCCAGCATCTTAGTCTGTTCAGGCTGCTATATGAAAATACCATAGACTGGGTGTCTTATGAGGTGGCTTACAGCAGAAAATTATTCCCCACAGTTCTCGAGGCTAGGAAGTCCAGGATCCAGGTACTGGCAGATTTGGTGACTGGCAATAGCCTGCCTCCTGGCTCATAGACTTTCTCACTGTGTCCTCACACGATGGAGGGCAAGAAAGCTCTGTGGGGTCTCTTTTATAAGGGCATTGATCTCAATCATGTGGATCCCCCTTCATGACATAATCACCCCCCAAAAGGCCCCACCTCCAAATATTATCACATTGGGGGTTAAGGTTTCAACATGAATTTCAAGGGGGACGCAAACATTCAGACCACAGTACTGACCTAGGTCGAAGCTCATGTTGTTCTGGTGATAGATAGCTCTTTAAAATCCACAACATATGCTATTCACAAGATACAATATACTTTGTATTTTCACATCCTCTGCTCCCTATACTCCCACTGCTTCTCTGGACTAGCATGCCTTGCTTCTCCTGACACCTGCCAACTTGAGTTCTGTGCCGTTTGATCCACTGTTCCTTCCACTTTCAACTCCAATTGAGTGCTTAACAAAATATTTTCACACAGTGTTGGAATATTACGATTTTAAATGCATTGAGCATTGATACTTTTGGGTCTCCATCCTCCCCAAAGAACATGCCTTTGTACAAGCTATGCCTTCAGCCTGGAATGTTCTCCCTCTCACCCTCGCCTTCCCCATCTATAGAGCTGAGACCCACTCAAACACTCAAACACACTCGTCACTCACCCTCGAGAACAAGAAATTAAAACTCGTGTTGATTTCACATCTTGTCCCGACTCATTCTTTCTAAGAATGGTTGTTTTTGCTAAAGCACAATATGTGACTATTTCTGAAAAACAAAACAAAACAAAACAAAACAAAACCTCACATTTTACAAAATTACACACTAAACCAACAAGGTGTATGGGAAAACAGTGTTATAGGCAGACCACTCAATACCTAGCAACTTGGTAAGCAGAGTACTAATAAAATTAGTCATAATCCCAGTGAAAATAAGAGCACAACTGAATAGCATGCAAAATTCCTAATGAGTAAAGATATACTACAGTAAATGCAGTGCTTTATCTTAAAGAACAATAAAAGCAGTAATTTGATAGAAGGGGATGTAAAACAGTGGTAAGACTGCTAAGATGCAGAGAACAAGGGCTGTATGGCCAAAGATTGGAAAGAACCATGCGCTAAGCATTTCTAGGGAGAGCTGTGGCCGAAGTGAGCCAAGAGAAAGAAGGTTGGGGACTTGGGCATCTTGGACAGAGTTAAATTCTTCAACTGTTTGCTGCGTTCAGTGTGCTAATCCATTCGCTTTCAGCTATCCTGTTACTTGGTGTGCAAACAAAACACTGGAAAAAAACATCATGCATGAACTAACACGACTTCCACTTTATATTGACATCATTCTCCTGTTGATCAGCAATGTTCTACCAGCAGATTTGAGGTGGAGAAAATGCACTGTAGCAAAACAGACCGTACTGCAATATCTCTTATTCTCTTAGCATTCAAGTGTCAACGTTCTTGCCAAATAAATAAGAAAATCGGCCACATTAAAGGCTAGTTTTGATGAAGGCTATTGTCATTTAGTCATGTTTTATAGCCTTAGGGATGTTGTTCTGTCTCAGTGTTGAGGAAAACAGCTCGTTGAGAACCTCCGACTCTTGTTCAAGAGGCCACCCATATAATTGTGATATTCTGTCTTGCAGTGCACAGACAGCAAAGTGTTCATATGTTATATTTAGAATAAATGCCCTTAAATATTTATGAGTCATTCTGTTTATGCTCTGTTCAGCTCGTGAGAGACAGTCTACCAACACATCAGTTAGTATAGGCATTACCTCACACATTACCTACTATAAATTTTATTTATGTAGCATGTCAGTTCTTGGTATTCTCTGGCAATGAATAAAAATGTGTATGTTGTTAGTGTTAGCATATGAGTCTGAGTGAATATTTAACATTGTTCTTAAGAAATGAAGTGGATATATCTCTTGAAGCTATTTATTCCAGAGATATATACCCATTTTAAGAGCTATGTCCCAAACCCTCCCCAAATTTGCTAAATTTGGAGGGAAATCCAAAAAGAATGGAATGGGAGAGACTTAGCAATAGTTTTTCATAATACAATAAGATTTCTGTTCTGCTTTGGTAGGGACTGGTCCAGGCAAGGCAGGTGTTGGTTTGTGTTGGCATGCAAGGAATACCAGCAGTCTGCCTGGGCAGGCTCGGGTCTAGATCCTAGTAGCTTCATCTCTGTAAACTTGATGGTAATCTGAATTAAAATCACAGGGGCTCTGGGGCCAGTGGAAGTCCATACTAAAACCACAGCCACTTTATGTACATGCCGGCCTGGCTTCTGGGTTAGAATTTCCGAATTTCTGTCTTGCTCTTTCTCTTAAACGTATCCAGACAAGTTGATCATACCTGGCAGCTTTTAGAAGGTATCTATATATGCCTTTGCATATTAGCAGTGATTGAGGTTTCCTTTGCTCTGAGCTTAGTAGTATTCTTTTTGCATTGGAAGAAATTTTGTGAATAAAATCTACTCTAAGCCACAGCAGAAGCATATTCCTAGGGCCAGTGGCTCTGTCTCAGAGTCTTGATCAGTGCTGTTAGCACTCAGTTATTAGTGTGTGGATTGTATGCTTGGATATTTATCTGCTGGGACATTCCAAAAGTGAATTTTCAATCCCATGCTTCTCTTTGCTCCCCAACAGGCTGCTGGGCTTTTAATTCTCGTGATTCTGTGCTGCACACTCAGGGATCACGTACATCAGTGACTGCAATATCTACCTACCAAATATTAACTTTTCCCTGGACTAGGTTCAGACCAAATTTTAGAGCTGACCTCCATCGATAAGGCTAATTCAGAACTAACATGCATGCATTTTTAGGATTAGCAGTCAGTTCTGTGATACTCTCTTAGGCTGATGCATTCAGCCCTGTATGCTGAATCCGGTGAGTTTGCAAGAGGATGGGTCTTCCCAGGCCTCCAGTGTTGTGATCCTGTTTCCCGGGCATCAGACAGGTGTGCACAACTCCACTGCGGCATGCTTGGTTTACTCTCGCCGGTGCCATGTTTGCATGGAGGTGCTTGGGCCCCAGGCCCAGTGCCATGGCACTACGGCCTTGCGGACCATCCTTATCCCAGGTGTCCTTCAGCCTCCTCATCTGCAAAAAAGGTAGACCCTACCATTCCTTCCATACATTGTGAGGTCGTTTGGAGGAAATCAGATAAACCTGTAGAATGAGCTTGGTACAGTGCCCGGCACATGGCAGGAAGGGGTTGCTATTCATGTTCTTAACCTTAGTTTTGTTTCGCCCACCGAGGAGAAGATGCCAACCTATTTCCACATGCACAGTTCTGATTCAGTGACACAGCAAGTGTCAACATTTTTCACCATTTAAGGATATTGTTGTTTATTGAGACATTTGAATGTTTTAAGATTTTCATTCAGTAAGCATGCATATAAGGGTGAATCTACATAAAGTATATGGAATTACTCTTGGCAAGGTGATACTTAAATTCCATGTATTATCAATTTCTCTGAGTTAAGAGTTTGAGAGGCAAAATTTAGTGTGCTAATTCATCTTTAATAATGTAATTCTTTTTTTTCTTTTTAATTCAGTGAATAGCTGGCATAGGTACAATTTAAACAGCTCAACTCTGCTGAGTGTTGTACCCAAGGTCAACCAATAAGCCAAGGTCACTTGGGACTCAAGCCAAGACCCCCTATTCTCTTTCCGTCGCTATGAACCCAAGATAAAAACTCATGAATACTGTCTGAGCAACAAGACTTGTAATTACCCGTATGTATCAAAAGTGCTCTTATCATATTACAAACAACTAACATGCTGAGATTATAAACATCCAAAAAAGTGGACTTCCTCAAATATTTTCGATGATGTCATCTGGCCCTTCTTTCATATCCGTTTTTATTATGCTCCTGTCCATTAAAAACAGAGTTTGTGCCACAGCACAACAAAAGCCAGGAAACGTCGATGCTATGGCAATAAGACGGGCCTGGAAACGGGGAGGGGCTGATAAAGCACTACCCTTCAGGTGGAGAAGGAAGGAATCGGTACCGACATAGCAATTTGGTCTGGCATAATTAAAACTAGTATTCCATTCCAGAAATCAAATGGAAAACTAGTATTCCATTACAGAAATCAAACTCTTGCTTTGCTACTCGGAAAGTGAATTATTATGTTGTTTTCATCAACAGACAGACACTCCTTCAAAAATGTTTTCTAGAAAACATCTTTGAGGGCCTCTACTTGTCACGAGTGCCAAGTATCAGGATCTAGAGGCAAACGGGCAGACCTCTTGCCTTGGGAGGTTACAAGTTCATCAGTCCTTATTACAAATACATAACAACATGATATATGTTATGTAATAAGATTATGTGCAAAAGAATATGTGGGCACAAATTGGAAAGTAATTCTTGCCTGAATTACTGTGCTTTAACTTGACTTTTGATTGCTTATCTGCATTGTTTAAATTAACTTGCCTTACTAATTTAAAGCATGCTTCCAGTCCTTTCTATGTGCCAATATGGATTATCCATCTAACCTGATGTTCTTTGGAGCCAGCTTCATGCTCATATCCATAGGGTTTGAATTTCTAGCAGGCAAATTTCCCAAGTGGGAGGAAACAGAGAATACAGAGCTTTGCGGGGCTAGTGTGGAGAAAGCAGAGGTATGGAGAGATGTTGGTTTGACAATCTGAGGTTAAGCAGCATTTGATCATGGTCCCTCCACAATTTGGTGGCTTAGATGTATTGGTAAATAGGAGTCCAATTCTAAGGCAGTGTTTGCCATTGTTTCCCTCTTGATAGACACGTGTGAAGTAGAGCAGTCGTGCTCCTTTCTAGACCTCGTCATGATTCAGAGCTTGGATCGTGCTCAGAATGAAACTCCTGCCAGGAGCTACGGCTTCCTTACATACCATAAACAGTCAAGCACTGATGTGGAGGCCAGTGTTTCCTCCTACCACTTTGTTGAAGTCTTTGCCCTTAATAGACAATACTTCTCTCCTTGGTAGCAACCCACAAATGCTCTAATAGATTCAGAAAAGGATGAAGTTCTTTGAAGTCCCAGCCAGTGGTTCCCTTAAGGTGGTTTAGCAGAACACAGCAGGAAGAAAACCTGAAGCTGATCAGGGGTTATGCGTACACCCACCAGACTGGGGCAACCGAGAGGCTGGGGTTGGCTTTGAGACCCCATAACGGTCAAGGATCGAGTGACCTTGAAATGCTTTTAGATATTCTCTGTCCAATTACGATTCCTTGAACCTCAAAATGTCTTCATGAATTACAGGAGTGTTTTCTTCTGGAATTGGCTTATAGGTCTGGACTTTTGGGCTGCTGGGCTTGGAGGGCCACCCTTCAGAAGATGCTGCCCAAGTACACTCAGACATTGTGCCAAAATTAGGGTCAGTGAGAGGAGCAAAACCTGAACTTCCACTAGAAGAGTCATAGCATCGAATCTTTCCTTTTTACATTATAACTACCCCCGTCTTGTCTCCTCCCTTTCACACTTTCTTTTTCTTTCACAACTTTAGAATAAAAAGTCTTTGGAAAGGGTTGATTCACTAGATTCGGAAGTCATCTTATACATTGTTGCTTGATTGGTAGCTATATGGAATTATGTTGTTAGGCTGGGCTGCCTGTACAGGGCTTTGGGTTACCACTGGACCAGAGGTTCTCAGACCTTAAACCATGGAGCCCATTTATTACCTGCATCCTCTTTCCCCTCAAGGACTCAAGCCATGCTTATAGAATCATAAACAGCCATGACGAACCTTCTCCAATCGGTATAAATAGCGTTAGTTTTCTATACTGAGTCAGTAGAGTTCCCACAAAAGCAAAGAGATTTGAAGTGCTCTTAGCTTATGCACCTTCATCATGTGTTGATATTCAATGTCTGGAATGCTTTTGAAATGCTACAGACTATCACGACTTTGGGTAGACAGCTGAGCAACTCCGAGGCCACTCCACTCTGTTTCCTTCAGTGAATTTCTCTTCCTGACTATCTGTTAGGGTGCCAGGGCACTGAACATGCCAAGCTCAAATATCAGATTTTTTGCAAAAGACTGATAAGAGAATTAATTCTAAGGGATCCTTGCTTTTTCTTAACGAAGACCTACTTTTGACTGCCTTTTTTTTCTTTAAGCCTTAGACTTACAGACGAAGAAGATATGGTATTGGTGAAGGCTGAGGGTTTGAAAGGCATCCCCTCAAGTGGGGTCTGGAAGTTGTTAATGGGTTTAGGACGGACCCAGCCAGGCTTCAGATGCATGAGAACCCCAGCTCTAACCCCATTTCTCATGAGAACACTGGGTGCTGTAGAGATTCTCAATAATTCCTGCAAGATCAAATACCAATATGCAAAACCCCAGAACACTCCGATGCTGGAAATTCATTATGTGCACTGTGGTAATAACATGCTGCCTCTCTTGCACCCTCTTTCAGCAGCTGAATTTGGTCCCGGTTTCCATAAACAATGACTTTCTGCATAAAAGTATAAAAAAAAAAAATCCCAACTCTTTGACTCACTTAAAAACAAGTAACTGAACTTCCATATATGCTCTGTATATCTAAGCTCCATCTATGCTCTTACAAGATAGCAACATGAAGAAAGGTATGAAATAAGCTGCTCTAGCATTTTTACAAATGATGTTAAGGATGGAGTGTTGCAGTCCCTGGCCTACACGATTGCAAGCAGAGTCATAACTGCCAACCACAAGTCACTGATTAGAATCCAAAAGCACCATTTTCTTCCTTTTATGGGGCATACACTCTTCCAAAAATTGTCCTGCAGATATTTAAAAGAACAAAACAAAGCCCCAAACAAAAAACTAGCTTCTTACTAAACACATGACATGACCTCCCAGCTAGAACACAGCAGCCAGAGCTCTTTGCTGGTTGAGCCAAACCTGGAGAAGGGCTGGGGAGGGCCACCAGACGTTTTATTAGCTGTTGTCTTCAGGGGTCAGAAACACAAGGCTTTCTTCCTCTTGCAAAAGTCAGGCTAGCAATTCAGGAAAGCAGATCACTCCTTTCCAAGCTGGAAAAGTTCGTGGATTTCTTTGGCTACTCTGCACTTTTTTCCCTAACCTTTCAGATAAGAGATCTTCTGGGCCCCAGTTTTAGCTTTTCAGCAGAGGCCTGTTGTTTTCATGAACTGAGAGGCCCAGGCAGTTCCTTCCCTGCTCTGGCAGGTCCCACTGGGTCCTCTTCAGTGGAAGCATTTTACCAGCTCACATAATCTTCCTCATGTCTTTTCTCCAGTTCGAAAACGTCAGCCTCATTCATGTCTCAGTAACTGTGCCATTGGCAATTCATCCCCACCCCCTTTTACCAGTTCATGGTGCCAGAACCCCATGGGCACCTTCCTAAGATTCTCAGCTTGAGCTCTTCCTGGGGACTAACTGTCCTGCCTTCTCTGCCTGAATATCCTTTCCTCTCTTACATTATGGACAATTCTCTTTCTCTAATTATTAGAATCAACTAGTGAAATATTTATAGACTATAAAGTGTGTATAAAGTTGACTCAATAAGCATTCATGAAAAGGTCTAACTTAAAAACCAGCTTAGGATATAATTTAGCAATAAACAGCCCCTAGAGTGGTAGAGGGCCCATTTGAAAAATATTTGCTCGTGGTTCTAGAGTACTATAAAATCATGCTGCTAGCCTCATTAAACAGTAAAGCAACAAGAAGAATGGTAATTTCAAGCTGTTGGTATCATGCTGTTTACTTTCAAAGTATTTTGGAGTGGGTTACGTTTAATTTTCAGAAGTACCAATGCTGTATTTTTAACACTTAGTGTTCGCTTTATGCTAAGTTGTTCTGAAAAATTCTTGGGGACACAGGCACACACAGCAAAACACACTGCAGAAACTTTCTGGTACACGAGCATTTCAAATTCTTATAAACATCAGTGTCAGTATTGTTGTGCCGCTGTGGTCGGCCACACAAAATGGGAGATTTAAGACCACGAGGGTGAGGCTGAGTGGGAGATGTGAATGCCCAAGTCTTCAAAAGCACAGGGATTTGACTCTGGACCACGCTGAGAGAATTCTAAGGCAACCCTCCGTGACCTGCTGTAAACGATTTCCCTACTGACCCTTGATCCAATTCCACTTCTGCTCCTTGTCCTGGTGCTCCTGCCTGCTGTCCTTCTGGCGTGGGGCTGGTAACTAGCATCTGGCTCTGGACAGATGCAGCAGGACCACGATTTGGGCCTGTTTGGCATGCTGGACTTACTGCCCACCAGCTGTGGGTCTTCACTGGCTCTTTTTGGTTGGAACAACCTGTTTAAAATCTTACGTTTATGATTCCAAATAGCAGAGCACAGTGTCTTTTTCACCAGACCAGTGGTTTCTGATCATTAGCATCATCTTGGGTTCTTCTAAAAATACCAATGGTCATGCCCCTCCCCAGAACTATGGAATCAGAAGCCTAGGGCTCCGTTACCATGGCATTAGAAGCTGAAGTGTGTACGTGTAGTGAGCATATATTATACATCTGATATATACACAAAATTTATAAGTCTTGAGTGTATGTCATCTACCTACACATACAGATACAGCCTGTCTTCTCATTTCCACCCCCTCATTTCTCCTTGGCCCATAAAAACTTCATTGCTGACCAGTGCCCATAAAAACTTCATTGCTGACCACTCCAAGTAGCATCTGGGAAACTTTGTTGTGACCCATATGGGAACCAGTAAGAGTGTCTTATGAATGCACACAGGGACATAACTGCTGCCCAGGGAGTAAACACTTCTGAGAGAATGCCAGCACACTGCCTGGTGCAGCCACTTTCTCTGTAACCACTCGGAGTAAAAGATAAACTACCCTCTTGTCAGGTTTTCAAACAGCTCTGTGTGCCGAGACGCTCTGAAGTTTCAGGAAGACGGTGCTCAGAGTTGAGACTCTGTGTATAAAATGTTCAAACATCCTCGGGAAGGAAGCCCGCGAACGAGCTGTGTGCAGATGTGACGCTGCCACTGACATCCAGGCCCTGCCTCCTATATTCCTCCAGCAAAACCTGATACAGATAAAAAGGGGACCTATTTTCCCCAGTAAAATGACCAATTGTATGTTTAACTTTTTTCTCCACGACAGTTCTTTGTAGATTAAACGAGGCCTATTTGGCCGGCTTGTTGCAGGCAGGGTTCGGAAATGAAGCAGAGGAGAGATGCAGCCCGGGGCCAGCACCCAGGAGGCCCTTGACCAGTGGTAACTACTGTTAGCACGGCTTCCCCTGCAATCTCCCAACATGCATTTTGTTTTAATGATCCTATAAAAACCTACTGTTCAACTTCATTTTGATATTCACTCCCCATTTTTTCTGAATTCATCTCTTTTCATGAATAGTACCATTATATTCAACTTTACAAGTGTAGCACCATTATAATTCCCTGCATGTTCATAAAAGATTGGTTATGCTTGAGACATACAATCAGACATATTATCAAAGAGAATCATTAGAATATTTTCCAGGAAAAGAGGAAATGGTCAACTTTGAATTCTTTATATCAGTGTGCCAGAGTAGAGGAGAAAATAATCTGGACTAACTGGAGACCAAAAAAAAAAAAAAAGTTTTTAAGGTTATGTTTTTGTTTTTAACCTCTGGGAATACACACAGATGCAAACTTTACTAATTTTTATTTTCATATATATCAGCTCTACGTGGCAATGTAGTTTAGAAGTAACTAGTGACAGTGTAATTTCAACTGCGCTCAACAACAGGCTTCATTCACCATTACTGGAAGTAAGTATATATTTGATGTATACATCAGCAGTAAGTATATACTGCTGATGTTGGAAACATGTTGCAGGCCAATTACGCAGAAAACCAGGTAATGCTGGAAGGAGTCACTGCTCACCTTCCAAAACTTAACACTTCAGGATGGCAAGATATGGTATCAAAATAGAAACTGGATCTTCTATTAAAAGTGAACATTCAGAAAACTGGAAAGATCCACATCTCCCCTTCGATCTTGCAGTGCTTGCCTTCTTAGGAACGTCATCAACATTCAACATCCCACCAACATTCAAATGCAGGAGGACAGAAGGAGAGAAGGGGGAAGATGTGTGGTATGAGAAAGTGCTGTGTAATGGGAGTTGTTATGTTTATTTTTCTACAACAGTGAAAGCATTAGTTTGTGTCGCTGTCACTATCATTTTATCCCAAGTTTACTTCTCTCTGCATTTGAATCTCTGCTCTAAACCTCATTAAAGACAAGGAGGGCTCAAAAAATTGTTTCCAATGGCACTTTCTATTGGAAGATAGTTCAGGAAGTTATTTTGGGGATCATATATTCTGAAAGGTGAGCTCGGGTTCAGAAAATAGCTTGTGTAGGTTCTAAAATCCATTTCAAAGCTTACTGGGGAAGCATCATAATACGTACAGAGTTTATAAGCATTTCCTGGTTTACTGTTGTTAATGTATTCTAGACAGTACAATACAGCAAGGAAAAAAAAGAAAGAAAAAGCATATGGACTTAAAAAGGAAGATTTAAAGCCAATCGTTTGTAGATAACATGATTGCGTATACGGAAAATACAAAAGAATCTATAGTAAAACTTTTAGACTTGATGAGTGAGTTTGGGAAAGCGCTAACCATAAATAAGATTGATAGACTGGACGACATTAAAATTCAGGGTGTCGGCTCTTTCAAGGGACATCATTGACAGAGAAAAAGCAAACCACAGAGTGGAAGAAAGTATTTGTAACACATAGAACGAAGCGGGAGCTTATATTTAAAATAGATAAAGAGATAAAGAGCTCCCACGTCAGTATGAACATAGACATTAGTAGAAAAATGGGTGCAAGACTCAAACCGGCGGATCATAGGAGAGAATATCCAAATGGCCAGTAAATATATACGGATGTGCTTCACCTCATCAGTAATGAGGGAAATACAAATATTGTGAGAGTAAATATAAGATATCACATTCTTATGTTGGTTGTTTTTGAAATAGGTTTTAGAATTTTGCCTCATATCTGAGTAGTAGGATGAGTCAAAATTCCAAAGTCACATCTCAGAAACTTGGTTTTGTGGTTGTAACTGATTTGAATATGAGAGCTGTAGGGATCTGCTGGCACATCTCCCTGCCCAGCCTCTCACGGAGCTGCCGGGGTCTGCTGGCACATCTCCATGCCCACTCTCTCATCATCACAGCAGTCAGGGTCTGATGAAGGAGCATCAGGCATGAATTTTCATAGGTCAAGGCAGCTGAGCCCAAATGGATTGCCTATTGGCTTTAGTTCTGTGGTGGACTTGACCACTATTGACAAGAAGGGAAAATTATGATTTCCTCCTCTTTTCAACAATATGGAAACATCTCAGATGAGTAAGATGGAAAACTGCTGCTGCTGCAAAAAAAATCCTACTATGGAGATCTCTCAAGAAATCTTGTTCTTGTCACCACTCTGAGGTCGAGTCTCATGAAATTGGGAACTATGTGCTATCAATTGTCTTCTGCCAACAAATTGTACTTTGTTGTGGTCTGGCATTATCATGCAGTTTTACTGGTGTATTTTAGGTCCAGTAAAAAATGTTCGAGCTGACCTTTGAAGGATGGTTTAAGAGCTTTGAGATCTTTCTCGAAGAAAATGGTATTAGGTATTTTCCCTTTTGTAAAAAACTGTATGGAAAGAAAAAAATATTACCCCAAGAGACTAAAGTTTCAGGGCAAGCGTGGAAAGATACTGCTGTAACACCATGTTTTACTTGGGTGGCTTCAATCTGAACACCAGAGATTATTTAAATAGCATTCAATGTGTAGCTATTTTATGTGGAATTTAAGATGTAAGACACATCATAGAGAACTGTAGGCAATGAAGACTCCAAAATAGTCTAATAGCCTGATTACCAGACTTTGTAGAGAGGAATCAGTTAGCCAAAGTAGGTCAAGACAGGCAACCGTGCTTTCACTTGCTGGTAGAAAATGCTTCTTAATTGCTGTTTTGGAAACTAATTGCTCTCAGGAAAAGCATCTAATGGGAGGTCTTTGATTTAAAAGAGCAGGGTGGAGTTATCTCTCTCTCTCTGTCTCTCTCTCTCTCTCTGTAATTATATGTATATATGTATATATGCCATGTATGGTATCCATACAGCACACCCTGGGAAGGCACTCTACAACAAACCAAATAGTGCCATGCAGCCCAGAGCAGCATTTCAGGAGAGAGGTAGATAGCCAATACTGGAAACCTGGAAAAACAAAGATATGCACTTTGCTTTGAACCATAAGAGAATCCCAGAAACACTGGCCTGAGGAGGTTTTAGCCAATTTTCAGAGTCGCTTAGATGAATTGTGAACAAGCAGATGGGGAGTCTCAATAGATTTCAAGAGATTTGCCCCAATCAAGCTGACATTCTGGCTGGGAAGGGCTCTGGCATGGTATTATTCCTCCCCCACTGCCCACCCACCACCTCCCAGCTTCATTCCAACTCGCCACCCACCTACACAATGAAGCCACCCAAGTAAAACATGGTGTTACAGCAGTATCTTTCCACGCTTGCCCTGAAACCTTAGCCTCTTCTAAATGCTGACTTGTCAGTTGTCTGCTTAGTGACCGTTATAATATTGAAAATTCTTTAATTTAGCTTGCTTGAGATGAAGTCATGCAGCTATAAGGGTGACTTGCAAAACAAATCAAGTTCCACTCTCAGTTAAAGGGGCCGTGGAAAGTCTTGAAATCTTTAATGGTAAAACTTCTTACTCAACATGTTTTATTAGAAAATTGTTACAGTGCTTCCAAATTTAAATTTTAAAAAGAGTAATTTATGTTTATAGAAAAACAAAATATACACAATGCTGGTTTGGCAACTTAAAGCAATATACTTATTGAATCTGTCACATTTGTTTTTGCCATTAAAAGAGATGAAAAGCTGGCTTCTTAATCCTGAATTTTGCTACATTTTATAGACTCCTTCTCCACTCACTGTCGAGTTATGCATTTTGCTGGGTGTACTTGGGGAAACCACCCAGTGTCTCTTTTCCAATTAGTCATGGCAGTTACAATATTCCTCTACTTCTTTCATGGACATGTCCATGGAGCTACGTGAATCTAAAATAATTTGCTTGGGACAAAACTTTCCAGAAAAAGAAGGGGTTTTGACATCAGCTCTGTCACAATCTAGTGACGTGATCATGTTATTGAATTCCTCTGGCTTTTCTTTCTTCAGTTATAGATAGGGATGACTGCACCTGTCCCTCTATTTACAAGGCTGCTATGAGGAATAAATGAGATAATGGCTATGAAACTTTTCTTTGAAAAGTACAAAGAACTACAATGAATATAAAGTATCAGTAATAAGGAGGAGAAGGCAGGGATTTTCTATCATATCCCAGGGGCATTTAGATAGCTTAACCCTCCACATACCACATTTTATATCTCCCTTGGCTGACTTTATCTTCTTTGCATTCTCTCTTCAGAACCACCCCATTCCCAACCTTACCCCTTCCTGATTGACCTCACTATTGTCTAGGACTTTTAAGAAAGCCTCTGGTATGTCATGAGTCACATCTCAGCTTTCTGGATTCTCTAAGTTAGGTATTCAGGAATTTAGGCTTTTCAACTTCAAAATATTAAAACTCAGGTTTACTGGAGGTGATGTAGGTGAGGCGGGGAAGGGATTGTCCTTAGTCCTATACAGAGCAATGAAAAAGTAAACGTGGTGGTGTCTTACATTGTTTTAAGTTTAGTATATCTTTTAAAACACTAACATTAACAGAATCTGATACCCTAGGAATTGAAGTAATAAGTAACTTGTTTAAAGGTATAAACTTCTCCATTTAATTTATTCCTGCATTTTGTTCACAATGGCATGTGTCCTATCTCTTTACCTGGTTATGGACTTTAAGTACATTGTGCTAAAATAGAAGAAAACTTTATTTTTGCCATAATATAGGACCTCAATGAAGTATGAGCTTTGTCCCATGATGCAGTTCTATGAAGATCAATGGGTTTTGGCTTGATAGAACGTTCTGTCTACCATTTCCAAAACAAGCTTTAAAAACAGTGAATCATGTAATTTCCTCAAAAATGATCTAACATATAAAATGACTTAATTAGTGAAATTAGATGACAACATTAGTTTATCAAGGCTGACCCTGGACTAGGGCTTGGGTGTTTCAATTCTACCAGGATCTAGCTGTGTGGTTATGGTGGGTCTCTGTACCTCCCTGGGCCCCAGGCTCCTTCTCTTTCGGAGGAGTTTGGACTAGTTTATTCCTAAGGTCCTACCTACCCTTCTTGGACAAATGTCCTTATATATCATTCTACATGTAGAGTAATCATTGAATTAAATGTGAGTTTAGCATATTGAACTAAACATGTCTACGCCTTTCTATTTCTTCTGAAAGTTCAGTGTTTTATTTTTATATTTCATGAAAAAAAGAGAATGAAATAGAGGTAGATAGTAAAATGCTTAATAAGCAAATCTCTGCTTATACCACATTTGCTTCAGCAAACTTGATTGGTCTAATTTGGCTCTTCTTCGATGTCAAATAGAGTAAAAAATTTGACTAATTTTATTTAATTGTGGGAGGATTAGATTGAATAGGAAAAATGAATTGGGGAACTGATATCTAAAGAACAAGTCAACGATCGAGCTAAGAAGTCATGGCCCTAACGTGGAGGATTCTTTAGGATGGTACACAAAATGATAACTCTTATAAGGAACAGAGTATTTTGTATATGTGAATGAGTACTTCAGAAGTGCCTTGAAGAGGCTTATTTTCTTAAACAGATTGAATATCTTCCTGATTAACTTTTCACACTATAGTAACTGAAGACTCTTTGCCTATAGTTTACTAAAGACAAAGTCATAATTATTAGCATAGATTAATGAGGTTTATGGTACATGATTTATAGTTTATAGTACTATCATCACCTAACAATTATTTAAAGTATAGACTCTCATAAATAACATTTCAGGAAAATGTTATAAAAATCTATTTAGACTTTACTAAGTTCATGAGAAATTAATCATTTTGTTTATGTGACCAAGAAAAGCTGTTCAAGTTTACAATTTTGTTTTAAGGGGTGACTTTTTAAAAATGATGGGTAAGTGTTAAAATTTCATTGGAACAAATGCCTTAATGAATTATGAAAACAAAATTAGCTGGGTGTGGGTCACAGCAGGAGAACATTTCTCTGAGACTGTTGGGGGGATTTTAACGCTTCAGTGACACCCACAGAATGAATTCCTCTCTTGAAACAACATGAACCTACTACTTCAGGCTGAATTTCTTTGTTTTTCCTCCCAATACCCCATCTTCAACTCTTCACTATAAAAAGACAAACCCTTAAAAATAACCTGGGACTGTTTAAAAGGGTCACTCTAAAGCACTCTCAATTTCTTGTCTTTTATTGACAAGAATTAAATGTAAAATGTAGGGTCATTTTGACCCTGAGAGGGATGTGCCAGGAAGGATGGCTGGGTGGCAGTGGTGACAGAACAGACTTGTTTTCTGGGCAGAATCCAGTGTGGTCAGTGATGTGGGGAGCAGTTTTTCTTTAATATTTGGAGTGGGCAACAATATGTGCTGAGCCCTGGGGTGGGTGAGGCCCTGAGAAATGGAAGGAAGCCAGTCAGTGGAGGGAAGTGAACTAACTTAAGTAGAATAGCTGTTAAAGGCAAGATGTGGATGGCCAGGAGCCCTCTTCACGGCAAGTCACAGAGGAAGCTGAACGGGAGTGCTGGAGATGAAGGCAACCAAGGTTAGCAGCCCAGCAGATGTGGCATGGAGTGGATTCGTATATGCTGGAAGAAGGCAGAGGTGTCTGAAGCCGAGACTCTCCATATGACTAAGTGAACACTCTTTCAAACTTGAAGGTGAAGGGAGGCGGGTGGTGGTGAACACTGAACAAGGTTTTACCTTGAATCTAAACATATCTATCCACGATCAAGACCTTTGGGTTAGAAATTGGTCAAGTTTTTTTAGTTGGCTTATGAGCTGCCATCTGATACTGTGAGTTTCGTTGATTTCTGAGTAATAACTCAACAATCAAGTTAATACAGTATTAGTCTCATGTTGCCATAAAGATTAACAGACTGGCGAACATGAGCAGATCAGGAATCAAGATGATGGCTGTAGATGGATTTCAATGGGTAAGACCCAGCAGAGCTAAGAATCAAGGAGGCAGTTGGAAAGCTGTAGAGACCAAGGAAGAGCCTGAGTCTGGCGTGCAGCCCTTCTCTATGGAATCTATGTTGTTAAGGCCATGGAAGCCTCCTGAGAAGAGGCCTGTGCAAATTGGGGTCAGTGAAAACTGAAGTAGCTGATGTTCACAAACAGCTATTTAAGACACTTTCTGTGGTCCATAATATGCCGATGAGAAAAGAGAATCAAAGAACTATCTCGACTTTGAAAAACTTGGAATTACTTGCCAAGGCTCCATGACAGGAGTGCAGAAGAGGCAGGGGAGTGGGCTGTCACTAGGGAGAGTGGCAAGGAGGAGACATACTCAAGTTTGAGTGGTCATAGAGTTTAGAGGAAAAAAACAGCAATCACAGCACTTGCTGGGGATGTTTATTCTATACCAGGCACTGTGTTCAGCGCTTCACATACCTTGTGGAATTTAGTCATTTTAGCAACTACCTGAGGGAGGATTACAGAGGAGGAAAACAAAGGTCACAAAAAACTAAAGATCTTGCCCAAGGCTATAGTTCAAGACTGATGGAGCCCAATTTGAAGCCATTTGAGCTGGAGTTTGAGGTCGCAGATTCTCACCTTGGGCAATGGGCAGGTACAACCTGGTTTCTAAGCAAAAGATTTACAATGAAGGTCTGGGACAGGACAAAAGCATAACATGAGAGGCTCCTGGCTGTCCTCCTCCACCGCATACAAAGTCTGTACCTTGAAGGGGAGAGGATAAACCTACAAAAATAGGAGTCTGAGAAGAGAAAATAAAGACACACAAAGGGACAAAGTGATTAGATCTGTAAGAGGAATCTTCCCATGACTACTCTGCCTTAGTCATTGTTCAAAGCAAGGATTCTCTATCTCGATTCACTAATCTTCCAGAGTGATTTCCCTTGTAGACATTTAGATAATATGTCTGCCTTCTTAATCTTTGCTTTTATCTCTAATACGTGGTTGTCTTGCATGGAATTTTCCAAAGGACTCCATTTGGTAGATGCTTTAGCTAGAGACGGCCAAACGCATGACTGACCATCACTAGGGGAAAATCAAGTGTCACTCCACGAGAAACAGAGCTGCCTCTAACAACTTAGACAGATAACTTAGGGGGAGGTGGGGGGGGTGGTGGTGTGCTTTCAACTTCATTTCAAAAGGAAACAGGCTTCAAGTAAACTCTCCATGAAGCAGGAATGTTGTTTTTTGTTTCCAAAAATTGGTTCTGAAGTTATTTAAAAATGTGTTTGTTTCTGATCACTATTTACATCTTTGCTTTAAACTGTGTTCAAGCGATGAGCTAAGACTCATGGTGCGAAGAGGACCCATTTTTACGGGAGTAAATGTGTTGAAGTTGGTCGTGATGCCCCTTTCCCCATTCATTCTTTGCTCCTCTAACAGGCTGTTTTTGCAATGCTCAGGGCTGAACTTTCTCTCATGCAGGACATGACCCCAGAAACCTCAGCTCTGCATTTCAAAAGATAAAACGCTTCGCAAAGAGAAATTCCTTAACCCTTCTAGAGACTAGCAGATGAAATGATCTTTCTCTCACCCACAGCTTTCCAAAACTTGCCTGCTCAAGCGAGTGTGGAGTGTTTCTTGTAACACTTCAGAAGACTGGAGGATGTTTTAGGAGCAAGCAAGCCCTAGTTATACATTCTGTCGTTTACTAGGAAGCAACTATTCAAAGGGAAAGCAGAATCATCACAAGGCTCTAAAAACATCACCAAGAACTTTCTACCCAAACTGTGGTCCCGGCAGCATCCCGTTCACTGGAGTGGATTAGGAATGCGGAATCTCAGACCCTGCCCAGACCTGCTGAATCTGTTGAATCAAATTTGTGGTCTGCACAGCACCACTCCGGCCTGGCTCTTCAGATCCAGCCAGGGCTGAGGAGCTGTGTCTGATTTGCTTTCTCATGAAGCAAGATGAGGAGACATCACCTCCCTCCAGGTCTCACCCCTTGTCAGGGATCAGAGTTTACAGGAGAAAGTGACTTCCCAGGCCAGCCCCGCTTCCCTTAAGTGATGGCCCAGTAGAGAGGGACTCCTAGAGGAGCAAGTCCAGTTATCACTTTAATTGACAGATGGGGGTGGGTGGGGGGCTTTGATTGATGGCCACCACCCATTTTCATGGACTATATGGTTTTGGTCATCGGTTTATTTTCCATATTCTTACCCTTGACAAACCATGAAGCCAAGTTTTTGGAAGCACAAATCAGGCCACTGGCCAACCTCTTCTGCCCCAAAGAAAAATTTCAGCTCAGCCCACAGACTGCTCATTGGCCAAATGCCTGACTTCTCTTTGGGTCTGAAGCTCAAGAAAAAAAATATCAAGCTATGAAATAGTTTGGCACTCTGTCTTGCAGTGGAAGCATATTTTGCGTTAGTTTGCCTTTGCAGATAAGCCAACGTCTGTCTACTCCAGTAGTTTTTTATCCAGTAATTCAAATTGAATGAAGCCCATGAAAGACGAACTCCTCATCAGTTGACCTCAGGTGCATTTTTCTGAGGGATGGCACTGAACATGATGATTTGTGCTGTGATCTGAACATAAAGGCCCCCAAACACTTAGTGTCAGTTCTGACCAGGACTCCTGACTGTCTCACTTTCTTCCCTCCTGCTGGCGTCTGTCTGTCCTGTGAGTCAGATCCCAGCCCAACCCTGTACTGGGTACTGGAGAGTCGGTGTGCCCATGACCTGGTCCCTGCCCTCACAAGGCTCACAGGGCCCATGCTCACATTCGGCGGGTAGAGGAAGCCTCTTTTCTTTGAGAGTTTCTTACTGCACCCCTGGCCCTCCCATCATGAGCACAATGCAGGCAGGAAGAGAAGACGCCCTGAGCCATCTTCACTAGGTTTCTCTTTCTGAGAGGGATCCTCCTGCTGGCCCCACAGCTTCCCTGACACTCACTCATTTAAACTCCAGCTTCACAACTGCAGGGGAATGAGTATTAGTTAAAGAGACACACCCAGCACTACTAACTTAAAAAAGAAAAAGCACACAGCAAGACTGGTGCCAGGCATCCATGGGGACTCCAGGTGTCATCTCAATATCTGACGTCATCTCCAAGCAGGTGGCTGCCTCTTGGATGGATGCTCTCCTGCTCCTGGGCCAGAGCCTGCTGACAGCTCCCCAAACAGAGTGTGCAGAAGAAGGACTCCAGAGTAACCCGTGAGCCTCAATTGATCCCGTCTTTGGGATTTAAACCAGTGATGTGGCTACAGGCGCTCAACCGCTGAGAAATGTCGCCACCACTCCCGCCATAGAAGTCCAGTGGACTGACCATAGGTTTGAACGGGATCAAACATTTGTCCATTCGCTTCTCTAAGACTGACAGTTTAGCAGCTGGGGAATTAGTGTAGAATCAGAGCTTGGACTCAGTGTGTCAGGCTGAAACATTGAAAAGGGGGGCCCTTCTCTGAGCCTGCTTCTAGGTGTCTTCCCTCCTGCACCAGCTGACCTTGCCCAAGTGGCCCCGGTAGCCTTCTGATCATGCCACCAGTCTCTTTTGTTTAGAAACCTGAAATATCTTGACTTCCCATGGAATAGTTATATAACATACTTATCTAATAAAATTCTTTAAGTACCCCTGTGCAGGTCGCTGTGCCAAGGGAGGACACAAGGATGTATGGAACAAGTTCTGAGCCCTGCAGGAGCCTGGGTCCAGTGTGCAAAGGAGAAAGAGCAATGGCTAGAGGTGGACACTGATCGGAGTAGTTTAGACTCACTGTCTCCAATTCCCCACGTCCTAGAGTCTACCCAACTCACTGCATCTGTGACTCTAGCTATATGGGAAGAGAAGGCTACAGGGACCTCCAATCTGGTAAACCCAAGGGCTAAACCTTCCCCTTGGCAGCATCTGGTGGCTTGACCACATGCTCTTGGAGACGTCTTCCTCTCCAGGTTTCTGAGATGAAGGTCTGGGCCTCCTCCTGGCTCTCTGCCAGCCTTTCTCCCTTGTCTTGAGGCTTCCATTCTCTATTTTCTTCCTGAAAAAACTCATGCAGCCCCAGGGCCTCAGGAGGGCACCAGATATGTGACACACTCCTCAGCATTTCCGACCCAGACCTCACTCCTGAGCTTCACACCTGCTCATCGGTGCTTGTGCCAGAGGAAACTCAAATCAGTACACTCTACTAGGTCGTTTGTTAGAAATCAAGACACATGTCAATAAGAGAGGGGCCGAAGGGAGCCAGACAAAGTGGGAAGACAGAGTCAGAGACACAACCAACTGGCCCACGTGTCCCTTTGTTTTGAGCTGTGAGTCCCTCTCCTAAACCTGACATTAACCATTGAGACAACAAATCAAGAAAACAAAACTGAGCTTTATAACAACTTTTAAAAGTATAGGAATATTATCCATCCTCAAAAAGAAAAGAAATTCTCACACATGCCACCGCATGGATGAACCTTGAAGACATTATGCTAAGTGAAATAAGCCAGTTGCAAAAGGACAAATATTGTGTGATTCCGCTTACATGAGGTCCCTGAAATACGCAAACTCCTAGAAACAGAACGTAGAATAGAGATTACCGGAAGCTGGGGGAAGGGAGAACGGAGAGACACTGTTTAATGGGGACAGAGTTTCAGTTTCAGATGATGGAAAAGTTCTAGAGATGGACGGTGGGGCTGGTCGCACAACAGTGCGAATGTTCTTAATGCCACAAATGGCACAGTTACCATAGTTAAAAATCAAAACATGATAAAAGAATCAACACAGGTTTTCACTATATATACAAGATATCTGAGGTGCCATCAACGTTTTTTTTCCCAAATGATTAGTTTACAAACACTGTTGTGTATGTGATGTATGAATCGTCAGGATTTTATTTTTTATTTTAGGATATTTACCTAATGTTTAACACATGACATGCTTAGAAAGAATAAAGATTTGAAATAATTTTTTAATGTGAAAAACTAAGAAAAATCTCATGAAGTCTGTTTTATTTCTGCTTGTTTTTTAGAATCTAGTTAATTAAACCGAATGAAGAGGAAAAATCAACAAGAAGGCAAAAATGTTGCTTGAATAAACAGACTTAGTCTTTTGTCCTTAACTCAAGAACTAGAAGAATAAAGATTTTGTAAAAAGTACTATAAGAAAAAAGAAAAAGACAATTAAAAAAAAATGATGAAATATATGTATATATGTACATCTTCCTTTAAGTAAATTTATTTTCCTTTGAGACACTGCTCTGGCTTTGCTCTTCCGTTTTTATACTGAACAGAAGCAGATGGTCCTGGGGTTAGATTTTGTTCTAGAGGAACCAATCTTTTCAGTTATTTGAAGTATCAGTGTCGTCCAGCCATTTCTTTGTTCTGGAATCTCTAGACAGGAGTCAATACTATTCTTCCCTGCTTTTAATTCTTAAGTAAAGAATTTCCGGATTTAAAAAACAATGAAGAGTGAACATAACTAATCTTACTTTCTTCTCCCTCTGGAGTAAAGTTAAGTCATAAGTCATTTATTTCTAGAATGTGAAATTTTAAGCAGATGAGAAGCAGATAACAAACCACTCCTACTGTAAAGCAAAGGCATCACCCACAAAACATAGCACGGGAGCACAGATGAGATGCTAATCACACCCCCAGTGGGGGTCCTCGGGGTCCAATGACTGGAGAGGCGGGAGAAGACCCTGGGTTGTGTCTTCCTAGCTGTGCCTCACTGCCTAGTGTAGGGGGATAGGACATTTCCAGTACCCGGCTGTGTTTGATGGGTGGAGAGCCCTGGGCGGGAGAACCAGAACCTCCTGGTGAGCACAGCAAATAGTCTTCCTGACCTTAAAGGGCAAAGTTGGTCTCTCCATGGGCTTGAAATTCCTTTACAATCATCTTGCATAAACTCGATTTTCTAGAACATTCCCCAGGTGACTGTCACATTCTGCCCAGGTTGACAATCCTTGTTTAATCCAGAGGTAGAAGCTCAGATGCCTGGTCCCACCCCAGAGCAGCTCACTGATCTAAATATCTAAATATTTAAAGAAAAATATCTAAAGAGCAGGGTCGCGGCATTGCAGTTTTACGAAGTCCCCCAGGTGATCCTAATGTCCTGCCAGTCCAAGGTCCATCGGTTTCACAGGAAACCAGAAGCAAATTCTGCATGTAATAACCGATGTCTGAGCCATTTTTGAGCCAGGTTTTGGACCTAGAAGAGGACAGGGTTTCGGCGAAGAAATTTTGGAGCAGGGATAAAAACAGAGGAAATGAGAAGCTGTAAAGAGGTATTTTACTCTCCTCCCTCCCCACCCCAACTTGCTTGATGGGACTCCATTGACATGGAATTTTTGTCTTCCATTAGCTGGCAAGAACAATTCAGTTGGAAAGGTAGAGTGGTATGCTGCTATTAGTAGTGTACTACCATTAGTACTACCAGTATTAGTACTACTAGGAGGGAGAGAGAGTAAGAGAGCGAGAGAGAGAGGAGAGAGTGGGCATGTGAACTTATAACTAGATGGAGGGGTTGCGAAGGACTGAATTTTGCTCACTTAGCTTATTCTATGTACACTTTCCTCCCTGCACAGGCAGCTAGAGCTGAATGACTTGAGTTTCCATTTTAACCAAGAGCAGACCTGACAACTATCTGCATGAAGTTCTTATAAGTGGGTTGCTCTGGTTCCTCCTAGAAGCCTTTGGGAGAATATGAAGACTATATTCTCTTTCCAGACCCCAGGAAGACTGTTAAGGCTTTAAAGAAATGCTTCATGTCATGCCCTGAAGTCCTGTTTGGATGCGAGGGTGGGAACTGGACTCTCACTAGCAGGAAATGTTACTAATTTGACCCATCGTTCTGCTTGCCTTCATCTTAAACGTGAATAACTTTTGCTCAATTTGTCATTTTTGTTTTAACTTTGTAGCTTTTTAGAGATGTGATTAAAATGAATGTGGTTGCTTTTTGGCAATCTCACAAAGCCAAGGCAGACAGCTGAGAACTCACTGTACCATGTGATGTAAAGAGAAACACACCTATTTTTCTAAATTTGGAATCTTGATGTTAGTAAACACACACAAAAATTGTAGTTAGCATTAATGTGTTGGCTAGGTAGAGAGTCAGAGGAGAGAAAGAGCAATTAGGGGTACTGTTTTTATAAACTATATGCATATCTAACCAATGTACTGTATACTTGAAACTAATAAAATAAATAATAATAACAAAAAACCCCCTGATGTCTACACGTACTATTGTAAGATTTACAAATCATTTCAGACAATTGCTGTTAATATTCCTTGTTTTGCAACGGGAAGGGGAGGCTGGATCATAAAAGCTGATGACTAAGACGAAGGAAATCCTGTCTGAGCTAAGATTGTCTTGGGGGTGTGGTGAGGAGGGAAGCACCCGAAACCTGGTGAGAGCTGGTAGGAAAGGGAGGTAGTTTTCAGATAGGAAAAGAGACTATTTGGCCCTCGATTGTAACTTAGATGGTTGTGACAGTTAGGACGATGTCCAAGTAAGGAAGAAAGGGAAGGAGGTGGTTTTCCTCCCAGGAAGTTCCAGCTGGAACTTTCTGTTTGAATCTACCCGTTGGCCTGGCTCACCTGGGTGCTCAGAAGAAAACAGGTCTGTCTGTGTGTCCTGTTCACCCTGACCGTGAAACCATAGCAGACGTGGAGAATTGTTAGTGCCCTGGTGGGAAATGGCAAGGGACGGGTGAAGGGGCTGTCCTGAGTTTTCAAGAAAGACGTTCTCTGCTAAGACTAGACTGGGTGTTTTCCATGCCACATTGTCAGACCCAGACTTCTTTGAGTTTTCTTGCTTTGTTAAGTTACACTGGGTCTCAGAATTATTTGAGCAAGATGTTCTTTTTTTTTTTTTTTAAAGACTTTCCATTCATTCTTGAAACAATTTAGTACACCTTGACCTAACTTTAATTAAAATGAAAATTCTTTGCTGGCATTTCTCAAACTTAAGAAAATGAAAACGACTGTCCAAAGGCATTGGGAAGATGCCTCTGCACCCGCTTGTCATGTGAACTGAGTGTGTGCCAGTGAGCTTGTCCACAGCTCAGTGTCCTGGCACCACAGCTACTCCCTGCCAGATGCTATGAAGATGGCAGGATCTTACCACAATCCCCCCCCGCCCCACATCCCTTCAGTCCGGCTGGCTTAGTGTACCCGTGCCCATGTCCTCCTGTGCCCTGCTGTGCCTTGCTGGGCACATTCATCTCTCCTCTGCCTCGAAGGCCACACACAGAGAAGGCTTTGTCATGGCAGCAAGGTCTGCAATAAATTTTCCCTAAATTCTATTAACACTCGAACTTTTCTCTTTGTGGCTTCAATTTTTTTTTTTTTTTAAGGTTTTGAGGATGAAGACACATATGTAATTAAAAAAAAACCCAAAAAATCTAAAACCAAGTAGCCACTAGCTAACATTCAGCAAGCACTACGATGCTAAGATTGCTGAGATCTTTGCATGCGATTTCTTTCATCCTCAGAGTGTACTTAACAAGGTAGAACTATTATTATTCCATGTCTAAAACTGGAGTAAAAAGGTAGAACTATTTTTATTCCAGTTTTCGATATGCAACTAAAGCGTAAAAGCTAAGTAACTTGTCCAAAGTCACGCAGCCATGGTGTAGCAAAAGCAGATTTTGAACCCAAGACCCAAGCCAGCCTTATTTCTTGTGAGCCTCAGGTCTTTGTCCTGCTCTTTCTTCCATATTCCCCTCAGAACAGAGCTTGGTTCTGTCTTGAGTGAGACTTCTATAGGTGTTCGCTGATGAGTACAATCGCATATAAAATCTGTCGTACTGTAAGTATAATATAGCCAAGGGAGAGAGAAACTCGGTTTCAAACAATGAACTTCTGCAGGTTGCTCTCTGCACATGGATAATCCCAGATGGCATATTGAACTTAAAAAATTTGGTCACATAGTTGGACAACTTCTACTACTCCCCGTTTCACCCCCACCACATGCTCAGAACACTCCGACCCCACTAATCCTGGCCTGTCCTCCATCTGGGACCCAGATCTGAGCCCATGAGAGATTAATGTATATGACTTGTGAGTGAATACTCTTTCTAGTAAAATTGGACATGTTCACTTGGTGAGTGAATTTCACATAAATGATCTCGCCATTAGCAATCCCATTTTACCATGAAGAAAAGGAGGTTTAGAAAGAAAAAGTGGCATTTCCAAGTCATTGGAGTAAAACTCAGATGCTCCAACTCTTTTTAATAGACCACACCTATCTACCTGTTGGTACATGGGAAACGCCAATGAAAAACATTAGAACAAAAAACACAGCAGTAAAAGCAGCCCCAACATAAGAAAGTTAGCCTCAGTCTAGAAAAAAATGGATTCTGTCATCATTCCACAGTCCTTGGGGGTCTCCTGCAGAGCTAAGATAATTTTAGGAGGGTCTCTTATTCCCCAGGGAGTTTCATTAAATCTCTCTCCAAGTTGGGACTAACGATTTTTTTAACAGCCTCTCTATCCCCTCCGAGACAATGCTGTGTTTGCATGTCTCTCTCCCTTTTACATAGCTGTAGTTCATATACTTTCAGAGCCTGGAATTTTGAAGAGGACCTGGAGAAGAAAAGTTCCACAGGAACTCTGTTCTACCAATCGGATTCCCCCTTTCCCACGCTCATGCCTACTGGGTCATCCTTTGTTGGCCTCTCTGGGGTGCAGCCTCTCTAGTCTTTGTTTCTCAGAGTTCATGAGCTACTCAGTCATCTACATGCATAGGTTAGCCTCCCTGCAGACCCTAAAGGGACTCTAATAAGAACAGGTCTGCCTGATGCTCCCCAGAGACAATAATTTTCCCTCCTTCCTCTGCCTGGGCAGCCTTTGTGGAGAAAGGAGCCGGGAGCATCCAAGGGCCGAGCATGCGTGCATGTGCATGTGTGCTCTGTGGTCTCTATTTTTCTTTCTCATCTCAGTATTTGTCTATCTATCATCTGTCTATCATCTCTACTTATCAATCGTTTATTATTTATCTCTATCATCTACATCTATTATCTATCTATAGATAAATAACATATACATGTATTTTATTTAGTATACATGTATAATTATATAATTAGATAGTGTATATTTTACACACCAGAAATCTTGCAGATTTTGAATATGCATATATATTTTATGGCTAGAGATTTGTCAGCCTAGCATAGTGGTTAAGAGCAGAGGTTTTGGAATCAGCGAGTCCTGGGCTTCATGCTCAGCTTTATTTCTTATTGTCCTTAACAAGTGCGCTAAGCCAGGGGTCTCCAACCCCTGAGCCATGGACTAGTACTGTTCCATGGCCTGTTAGGAACTGGGCTGCACAGCAGTAGGTAGGCAGTGGGTGAGCGAAGCTTCATCTGTATTTGCAGCCGCTCCCCAGCACTAGCGTCACCACCTCAGCTCTACCTCAGATCATCAGGAGCACCAGTCTCTGGTGCCAAAAGGTTGGGGACCTCTGCCCTAAGCTGTGTGTGCCTCAGTCTGCACATCTGTAAAGTGTGATAATCACAGAACTGTGGGCATTTAGCAGGTAATGTGTGTTAGCAGCTGGCACCAATGCGCTCAATAAACAGGAGCTGCTGTGTTTCTCCTGTGGGGTGTTTTCGCTGGCCCTGGGGGTTCTGGAACACTAGAAGGCTTCAAGGCTGACTGTCTCATGTATTGATACCAGGGGACCCCACAAAGACCCTCCCAGAGGACCTCTTCCTTTTCTCCAACCTGGAGCCAGTGTCAGTGGGGTGAGGGCAGGGGAGGAGGGAAGGCTGCATAGCGGGTCCCATGGGGCTGCTGTTTCCTGTGCCCTCTTTCCCAACACCAGTTTGCAATTATTGCTAATCAGCGTCTCTTTTCTCTAATGGACAAACCAGAGCCTTGGAGGCCTCCCAGGGAGCATGCATCTTTGATCATGTCTGCCAGCAGAAGCCCTTCCCTCTGTTCTCGGGCAGCCCACATCACTCCACAAAGACAGTCACATAGCCCGAAGTGCTCCACATGCAGAAAAATATATTGTTATGTAACTTCTACCGGGTACCAGAAAATTAGTCCATGTAATTCAATAACACGAATTCTTCTGTAAATCCCACATGGGAGATCATTGACCTGGGCAAAGCAGCAACAGAGGAATTTCATGGGTGGGGCTGAAAACAATCCCTAGGAAAAAACGCAAATCTTTCATAGACAGATCAATGCTTCCTTTATCATACAGCTACTTTATCCAGTGGGGAGAAGCATTTAATTTGGAAACAAACAAACAAACCCCATAGTGAGAAAAACTACATTTTTATCTCATCTTTTACTAGTTGTTCCATGACTATATTCCTCATCCAAAAGATTTGTTTAAATACTTTCAACTAATTCATTTTCAATTAACATCTTCACTCCTGTATGGAACAGACACTTTACTGAGTGCTTGCTGTGTTTCAGGCCCTGGAGCATACAATGTAGTGAATGAATCCTGGAGGAGTGATGTAACATGTCCTCAACTTTGGATTGTGGTAGCGGTCATTACAGCTGAGGATGAGTGAAGACAAATGTTTAACGTCTATAAAACTTATGAATGATGATTTAAAATTATTGATCTCTAGTGATAATTTAAAGTACCAGCAGTTCGCGAGGGCACTTTAATTAGACTTTTGAATGAGTCACAGTTCCAAGGGATAGAAGTCCCAGCAGGGCACAGGCATTCTGT
The DNA here is from genome assembly GCF_902729225.1 of Pteropus medius. NCBI lineage: Eukaryota > Metazoa > Chordata > Mammalia > Chiroptera > Pteropodidae > Pteropus > Pteropus medius. The sequence continues at coordinate 3,145,316 of NW_024342475.1, forward strand.
GTCTGCCATAGGGGTACTCTGATAGGCGAGGGGGCAGGGTGTCCTTCATGTCACAGAGGCTACAGGCTACTGAGAAGAGATAGGGTGTGTAGGAAGCTGCAAAAAAGAATTGAGGAGGGCCAGGGGCAGAGGCTGCTGTTCCCGCAGGGTGGTGACAGAGGCGAATGTGTGAGGTGACAGCCATTGGCTATTGGCCATCCTTGTTCTTGGCCCCCATTCCCCTGTCATCCCCCTCCCCGCCCGCCCATAACTGAAATAGAAATTGTGTTCACTTGGAGATTGCTAACTCCAAATTCCACCACAGGAGCCCATGGGAAGTATGATTAGAGGCTTAGGGACCCTGGACATCCCAGCAGAGCCGCTCTCTCATCTTTGACACCAACTTGGTTTTCTAGGCATGTGAGAAGGGGGTAGGGTGGGGGGGTGGGGAGGGCGGACTCTCTTCTCTTTTCCATACAGCACCTATGGACGCTGGCCTGACAAATCAGTAAGGGCGAAGATGTATGAGCATGTCATGTTTAATGTCTCACATGCCATTTCAAGCTCAGGAAACAACCGTGCAATCATTTTCCCTACCCAATTGGTGGGTCAAGAAGAGGGAGGCTATTGTAGCTCACCCTGGAACCCCTACGAGATGCCCAGCTGTGGAAACTCCATCAGGATGCCTTCCCTTCCCTTTCTTCAAATGACACTCCCCCCAAGTCGGGGGGACAAAAGCCCTTTCCTGGGGCAAAGGCCACTTCTGCTGTATTTCCAAGTACAAAGAAGTGCCTTTTGTTTACTCAGTCTGTTAGAGAAAAGAATGGGAACCATATTTTCCTTTTGCTTGCCACATCTGCTGTTCAGTGTCTCAGACTTGCTGCTTCTCAGCTTTCTCTTTGCACTTGTCTGGTTAATGCATGCCAAATGCGACTAGTCCTTGGCTTCTAAGAGCAGATTTTTATTTGCAAGTAATTTAGATTTGCGAAAAAGTTGCAAAGATAGTGCTGAGAGTCCATGTATATCCTTTTGCCCAGACACGATGATGCCGTATTAACATCTCACATAACCTTGGTATATTTTGTCAAAACTAGAAATTAACATGAATACATGAACTAAAATACAGACTCCTCTATTAGAATTTTGCCAGTTTTTCCATGAATGTTTTTTCTCTCTTCCAGGATACTGCACTGCACTTAGAGGAACAATTTTTTTTTTTAACAAAAAAACTTGTTGCTTCAAAAGCCAGCCTCATTCAAGGCAGTAGAATACATGCTAACAGAACACCCAGTGTGCATCAGCTGTCTGCCAGTAGCTGCTGGAGACGGGAAGGTACCAATATGGAGAGACCAGACTCTAGCGAGCAGGGTAGGGCAGGGCTTGAGGAGGGAGCTGCCTGACTTGTACTTCCTTTGGAATTCACTCCCTGACCACGTGGACGAGATTAGAGAAACCCATGGGTCTCCCTCAGATTAGATATCCCCTTCTTCTTTCATGTATAATCAAAAGAAAAATCACACCCCCAAGGAAGCCGATAAAATCAAGGTTAGTGAGTCATTCAGGCCTTCACCTGTCCCAAGAGTCTCATTAACTGAGGGAACAAATATACAAGAGAGTGACAATAGGTAACCACCAAATAACCTGCCCATTCGCTCATCTCAGCTGATTAACTACCATTCACTGAATTCCAGAAGCTTTTCACATCCTGAAGATAAAAAGCCTGATGCAGCATATTTATTTTTAAGTCATATCCTGGAGCAGCCCACATGCTTTCCTGGAAAAGCATTCCTATTCCCAATGTGACAGCTAAGAAAAGCGAGAACCAGCTCATCTCTGCCGTCTCAGCTCAGGGAAGGGCCTGTGGCAGCTGTGGGTGTTGTGTCCCCAGTTCTGACCCTCCAGCTCACCTGGGGTGCCTGACTGCTTGGAGCATCCAGTAACGATACCACACAACAGCTCTTCTTCAACTTTCCCTCGTACCCCAGAACCAAAGCATTAAGTGACTTGCCCTGGGGTCAAACAGCCAATTAGTAACCTTGTAGGGGTGAGGCTTTGTTGTTTCTTAAGACTACTGTGTACCCCAGGAGGCCGCCAGTTACTGCACAGACTGCCTGGTGTATAAGCTGAATCAGCCAAGGTCAAGGTTCCAAACTTTACCACCTTTAGTGGTGGTGATACAAGCGGATACAGTAAGAGGTCAATTTCAGAGCTCTCTCTGAAGTCCTTTAATCAAAGATAAATATTCTTTTTTAGATTAAAAGAACAAGACATTTCAAAACCACCTTCTCCATAGTGATATCTTCATTATCATTAATATAATGTTGAAAAGTCATTGCCCTTTCGTTTTTCCCTCGAATTTTCTCTATATTTAATTGAAGCTAGTCGCCTATTTTTTAAAATCCTCTCTCCGGAAAGACAGAGTCTCCTTTGATTTTTTTATTATTTTAGCAAAATCTTTGTTTTCTGTTCTAGAACTTTTTACTTGAATTTCACTTTTTTCCTCTCTGTCTCTCATTCTAAATATACCCACTAGTAGTATAACAGCCATGTTCTCCCTCTTCCCATTTCGGACCTTTGTCGAGTTCTGGGATGCTGTGACGAGTCTGTGGTGTTATTGACTGTGGCCATTTCATACGAGCCACCAAAAGGATTGCTTTAACTACCACCAGAGAGCTGGAGATATACTTGTTTTTCCCTTAACAGAGGAGAAACCTTGTGATATTTCCCTTCTTAGGGGTCCAGAATTCGAACAACAGGACTAAAGCTCTTGGGAATTCTGGGAAAGCACTGTTCTCTGTGATTCTTAAATAGAGCACTGGGAGCATCTTAGCACTACACATTTTTTTTTTTCCATAATTTATCAATAAGCTGATTGAAAGCAGAAGAGGAAAACTATAGAACATATTGCTGCTGCCGCTGCTTCTCTCTCTTTTTTGGGGAGTAGGGAGGGGATGAAATGACAATCCGAGAAACGGCGAGGAAATTTTCCAGGTCACGGAACCCTTGAAGACTCCCTGGAAACTGAAGCTGGTGCTGAAGGCAGTCTGGAGGCCAGCATCTCCTGGGGTGCATAGGGTTGCACCCTGATACCTATGAGAACCTAAGTGTGTAGCCTGTCTCCTCAGCTGAGGTCATGAGGTCAGCACCCTCCATTCCCCACCTCTGGCGCATTTAATCTCAGGGAAAGAAGGCCTTTGTTCTCTGGAATCCTCTTACTCCCAGAACCGCATAGGACTGGTCTCTTAGATCTTCAAGGCTGCTGCCTCATCCCTTGAGATAAGTAACAATGCTCAGCACAGGCCACAGTGAGCACTTTTAAGTCTCCTTGAAGGCTAGGAGCATGCCGCTGTGGGAACCTTCACTGACACAGGCTCAACAGACACCCTGAGCACTTGCTCTGTGCCACGCACTCCAGGACACTTCATGCACATTCGCTATTCTGACAGCCCTGACCTAGCTAGAGGTGGATACCACTGGTAACATCCCCATTGCAGGGTAGTGAGTAACAGGATGCGGAAATTTGGTGAGTGTCAGGGGTAAGCAGCAGCTCATCAGCTGCTGAGTTGGGAATGGCCCCCAGGCAGTCTGACTTCAGAGTATGGGATGGTAACCATCATGCTGCACTACCTTTTAGGAAGAGTCCTCTGCATATGCGCTTGGCACCCTGGCATTGCATTTAAGGCAGGGCAACCTGAACACTAAGTGAGTGCTGCCCGTGGTTGCACACGGAGAGCACATGTGTCTATGTTGGGTCCTGAGCCCAGGCTGCCCATTGGAATGTCTGCTTTCTTTTCTTCTTTTGGACACCTGATTACACAGCTTCTCCCTTGCTATAGACCCCTGCTCTTCAGAGCAAAGTGGCACAGGAAGAAGACAGGGGTTCCCTTTCCTAGGAACCAGGATGTGGGCTTTACTCTGTCAGTCACAGTTAAGAGCAAGGAGAAAGCATAACCAGGAGATTCAACTACTGAAACTCAGGAGTACCCTCACTACCTATTTATAGCCTGATTTGGGGACGCTTACTGCAGTAAGCAAGAGCCTACGTTCAAATCCCACGCCTGGCACTTACAAAGAGAGAGCCCTTGGGCGAGTTGTGTAAAGTCTTAGTTCTCTGTTTTCTCATCTGTAAAATGGGGGTGGTAATAGTTACCTACTTCATAGGTGTGTTTTCCTATGAGGCTCAGATGGATTAAGACACATAAATTGGCATATAGGAAATACTCATTAAATAATTATGTATTCTCTTCACTAGCCATTTCTAGCTGCTTCTGCTACAAAGCTTTTCAAGCAACAATGAGCAGCCCTTGCTAACTGAATTGATCTACCCTTGGGAGGAGTCCTTGGTAGAAACAGACAATGAGACAGGATTCTTGAGCATGGCACACAAATGGGGGAGGAGCCGAGCTTGCCACAATTAAGAAAGGTGTTTTAATGAATATAGTTAAGGATCAAGGAATTATTTTATGAGTAATGGTTATTAAAGCCAGTGGTCAGTAGGACGTTAATAAGTAGAAGATCCATCACAAATTCCATGTCTATTGAATAATACATACTGATATGTCTCTAGTAAAATAATTCAGAGATATTTATCTGTTTCTATTTATAGTTTTAGAATCTAAAGCCCAGTGACATAGAATAAATTGGCAAATGATTCCCATTGCCTCCCAACACAATACTATATAGCTCAGTGGTTCCCAAACTTTGGCATCAAGTGAGAATGCAGACTTCCAGACTTCACCCCAGGAAGTGTGATCAGAGGTGTGCGATGCAGACCAGTGGTCTGAATTTTTAACCTTTCCAGGTTAGTGCAGAGGTCCAAGGACTACACTCTGAGAAGCACTGCTAAGCAATAAATGCTCTTGGTCTCATCCAAGAATCAGAGAACAGAGAGATTCAGCTGAGTTTGCAGCATCTAAGAGGTTTTGGAGGAAGGCAGAGAAGTGTATTATGTGTGGCAGGGCACTGGCCTCTGTAAGAAGCTGGGGGATAGTCTCTTCCTGTTTAAAGTGTGGAAACTGGGGCACCAGATTTATGAGACTGGGTAGAGCTGCGTTTAGGACCCAAGTCTTCTGGCATGAAGCCCTTTCCACCAATTTTAGGATCGGTCTCAGATAAGATTCCTGGGACTCTCACCATCCTCAGGAAGGAAAACATTGATATTATAAAAGTGGTTCTAAGAGACAAAGGGGCGTAGGAGGCAGAACGGCCAGCCAATGCATGCGTGCTCAACAGAATTCAGGGCTTTCCTCTTTAGAAACCTCATCCTCTTTGAATGTGTGTGTATTGCTCTGGCTCATAACTCTGGGCCAAGTCCTATATGTCACATGTGTATAAGGACCCATAAGGGACAAATATCTAGGTTCTGATCTTCTTATATCATGAAGAAAAAAAGAGATGGACCTGAGCTCTAAGAAAACTTTGGCTTAGAATGCTCCAGTCAAAGTCTCTGACCTCTCTTCTGACTTTCCAGTCTGGGCCCTGAACAGGAGCAGAGGGTAGCAGAAAAGTAAGGCTAAAGGTTCTTTTCCAAGCTAGGGTATTTCTTCCTCACTCACAGCCTTTAAAATCTTTGTTTTACATGAGGATATGACAATGTGGAAATAACAACTTAAAATAAACCTTGACTACAGCTTCCCATTGTCCCTGTGCATGTACCCTGTGTGTGTACCCAGAGAACCCTCCAAGAGGTGGGGGGAATTCCTAGCAGGAGTCACCTGGGAAATTAGGTGCTACAGAAATCCTGTTCTATCAGACAGAGTACAGAGAGGGTGGGTTCCGGGACACCTAGTAAGTCCTCTTGATTTTCAGTCTCAGTTTAAACATTTGTGTCCTCAACTGAAGAGACCCACCAGACCTGTGGCAGTTTAGCCATGCTACATAAAGTTCAGTAAAAGAGGTTCCTATTAAACACAATTTATAGCATCCCATAGTGCAATCACCAGCGCAATGATGTACTGAGAAAGCTGCCTTAAATGGCAGCTCTGGGGTGGGGGTGGGGTGGGATCAGCACACAGTAAACGAGGTCATAGGTGGGAGCCTTAGCAGCTCTTATCGTGGGTCTTCCAGGGGCAGACCAAATGTTGGGAGAAAACGCGAGTTTTCAGCCATTGTTCCCTCACAATGGTTAAAAAAGTACAGTGTTGTCTTGTTCTCCTTCTCGCCCCGCCCATTCCCCCCCAAAGCCTCTCATTTAAAAGAACAGGAAAACTCTCTGCCAAGGACAGTACAGTACCTAAACACCAGGTTTTGAGTTGCACAAAAATGTTTCTTCCTTGTAGCCTGGCGCCTCACTGCCATGTGACTGACAGTCTTCCCTGGTTGCTAAGGCTGGGCTTTTGCCTAAGCCTTAGAAAAGGATGCCGCGGGCTATGTTTTTAATTATTGGCTCCTCTGTTAAGGCCTATGACTGTAATACACAGGGCTGACGGTGGGGAACCTACGGGAAGGCAAACCGGAGAAGTTCCTTGGGGAAAGCGCGCTTTCTCAGAACCTGGTCTGGGTAAGGGGCTGCAGGAGGACACATAGGCGCGCACACACACATGTTCAGGCGAGCACGCACGAGCTGCCTTCTGTCAAGGCCACTCGGTGTCCCAACCACTCTCAGGCGCGCGAATCAAAGCCCGTGAACCGGGGCCAGGACTTACCGCCAGGACGCTCTGGGCCAGGAGTCCCACTGCTACCGCCCCAAGCAGCAGCCACCTGGATGAGAGGGAGGGAAAGCGCCATGAGCTAGCAGTCCGGCTGGGCAACTCCTGAAAGTTACACTGAAGGGCCCCGCTTGCGGGACCCACAGGACAAGGCAGAAAGTCGCTTACCGCCGCAGGGCAGGGCCGGACGCCGCGCCCTGGTCTCTGGCCATGCTTCTAATTCAGCCACTTTGGGCTCAGAGGTCTGTTCCTCCCAGCCTGGAAGGCAAAAGACAAAGCGGACTTAGCAGAGGTTGGGGAGGGAAGCATCCCTGCCGCCGCGTCCGTCAGTGGAACGCGGGAGAGCGGGTTGCGCCCCACCTCCTTGCAGGAGTGACGGAGAGCCGACACAGAGACAGAAGAAAGAGGAGGCTTCCCATCTAGGCCCTCGTTGATGTTGCTTACCCGCGGCCGCTCGATCCCCACCCCCACCCCCCAACTCCTAAGAGCTTGGACAGGGTGCCCCGAGTTCGTGCCCTCTGCCTGGGTCTCGGCGTCCCAGAGATCGCTCTCACCTCGGGCCAGGCTTCGGTCCCTCTGAAGCGCGGGGCAGCGGCACTCCAGCAGCGCGGCTGCCCTTTCCGGCTCCCGGAGCGCCGGGCTCGCGGCCTGTGCGACTGCCCTCTGTCCTCCGCGCAGTCGGCGAGCGCGGGGACACAGGGTCGCGCCGTGGCAGCGGGTGGGTGCAGAGCGTGGAGACTTGGCGTCCCGGCGCGCGGCAGCCACAATCGCCCGGCCGCGCGCTTCCTCCGCCTCTTCTTACTCGAGCCGCAGAGTCCTCCCCTTTGAGACCCGCCCGCACGCCGCCGAGGGGGAGGGGGCAGGGCCAACAAATTGGGGAGCTCGCCTGGCGGCGCTCAGGTCTCCGCTGCAAGCCGCCGCGCCCGGGACAGTGCGCAGCGCTAGCGTCCCGGCCCTCCGAGAGTGAGCCGCCCGCCGCGGCCCCCGAGCGCCCAGCTGCCGTCCCCCGCCTCCCACCGCTGGTCGCCGCCGCCCCGGGCGCGCCACCATGGGGCCCCGGCTCGGCGTCTGGCTGCTGCTGCTGCTCGCTGCCCTCCTGCTCCACGAGGAGCGCAGCCGGGCCGCTGCGAAGGTGAGTCCCGGCCGGCCCGGCTACCCGGCGTCCCGCCCTGCGCCCCCGGCGCCCGGCGCTGGCCCTTTGTCCCTGGCCAGAGCCTCCCGCCCGTCCCTAGGGGGTCGCGTGTGGCATGGCCAGGTGCACTCAACTGGCTGGTCCTTGCTGGTGATTTCTGTGGGCTGCGATCGCGCATCCATTAGGGAGCCTCCTTTGTTGTGGGCTGGGTAGGGGCGAGTTATGGAATTCTTCAGGCTGGGGGCAAGTGTGCAGAACTTGGTGCGCACCGTGCTGGATGAGGGTGCCTGGGAGTCAGCAGGATTCGAACTCGCACCGCGGGGCTCTCAGAGGTTGGCCGCCTTCACCTGCCCTGGGTGCCTGGGTGAGTCGCGGGCGGGAGGAGTGGACACTCGCGCCCCACGCTGCTCGGAGCCCCACACATGTGCCCCGGAGTCTCTTAGGGCGTGTTTCTCTCGTTCTTCGGAGACTGGTGGTTGATGCCGAACAGTTCTGGGCCTTTTGCCTGGAAACAGCTGTATCTTTGCTTTCCCACGACTTTTCTGTTGCTAAAACACGCTCAAGAACAGAAGTGGGGCTCTTATGTAGTGTAGCTTTAAGAAGTTACCGTACTCGACTCATTGCCTTGTATTAATATATTAAAAAAATTATAACCACATTTATATTTGAGTGTGAAACCAAAATGAAACTCCATCTCATTGTTCTATGGACAAATTGTTTTCCTAGTTTTCATTTCCTCCGGCTATGTGCTTGCCCGGAACGGAGCTGGGGATTCGGCTTGCAGGAGTAAAGACTTCCAGGTCTGGACTGTCCTTGATGTACCGTTGTTCTTTCCTTTTTTCCTTCCCCTCAGACAGAATAAAGACCTCAGCTGTTTCGCAGTGTCAAAGCCTTGTAGACAAAACCCCGGGAAGGTGTGGCTTCTAAACACATTTTGCACCGTACCCCCGCCAAATGTTTAAAAATGATTTTGCTACTTGTCGCATTTCTCACTTACTCTTTTACCGTTCTGAATCCTAATCTTGCTCTTCAGTTTGTTTGTTTGTTCGTTTTACTTCTTTTCTGGAAGAATGATATTCACTGATTCTACTTCACTGAATATAAACTGTTACATGCCACAATAAACTGGTAATATGCATTCATGTCTCTTCATAGAGCGTTTGAGTCCTTGCTGGCAGTGCCTTCTTTGGGTATTGTAAGGACTAATGATTACACCAACAATAATTAACTTCAGATTGCTGCTCCTAGCCCAGTGTCTAGCCTAGCACCATAGTCAGTTAAACACTCTTCAGTGATGACAAAATACTTCCAAAAGAGGAGGCTCCAGAACACTTTATTTGGGTGTAGAAATATTGACCAAAAGATTTAACACTTCCAAGGAGAGATTACTAAATCTGATGGCAAGTGAATGAGAGAAAGGTCTCTATTGGGAAATATGAACCTCTACTTGGACTTAGATTTTCTGATTGATAATATTAGCAAAGGGAAGCTAATTTAAGAGCTAGCTTTTCTAACAGGCAGGACTTTAAAGAACAAGCCACTCACTTACCCAAACTGTTTCTACCTGGGAAATCAAACTCATTACTATTGAGATGGGGATTTTTTTTTACTTCTCTTCACTCTCTAAAGCCCAAGTACATTCCTGTGTACTAGTGTTGCTCTATACTTCAAGGTGTCACACAGTGTTTTAAGAGATCTGGCATGTAGATACCCTCTGATCACCAATTGACTTAACAGGTGTTATCATTACACTATATTTCTCCTGGCTTAATTACAGAGAAATGCATATGACTTAGAGGGGTACAAGAAAATCCATTCAAAAATAGTATCTAGCTAATTTAAAAGGTTGTCTCACTTTTCATGCCATTGATAACATTGTTTTACTTCCTTCCTTCCTAAATCAACTGTTAGGTATACCAAAAAGTTGAAATAACTTCAATATTGATTCAAGCAAAATATCATTTAAAAATACATTTTGAATGATAAGATGCTGCGAATCAATCAAATTCTAATACAGAAGCCAACACAAATGATTCTTGGATTACCTGCTCCTTTGGAGTATCTGAACCACACTTTACCTGCATTTGTGCTCCCAAATATCACCTACTATGTGCCAGGTAAAGATCAAACTTATTTATTTTTCATATGAAAGGCTGTTTGATTTTACATTTGATCATATCTGCCATGGCTATACTGTTCATTTACTAGTGGATGGCTTTTCTAAGCCAGTAATTTTTTTGCCACACCTACCCATGACTCCCCTCCTAACTTTTCTTTCTTAGGCAAGAAGGGAGGAACAGGGTGCAGGCCTGATACAAAAATGTGCCCATAGTGTTATGATGTCGTGAGTGCCCTGTGTTCTCAGTATTGCAGTCATATTGAGTTGAATGAATGGTTCCTTCTGCAGCCTCCAAATTGCCCCACCAACAGGTCTGTGTGACTCTTCTTAAGAAATTATTTCTCAGGATCAGAAATGAGAACTTTGCTGGAAGTGTGGTGATGCCTGCCTAGCGATATTGGCATCTCTAGACCATGAGTCACCACTCCTGGGACTGAATAACTTAGAACTCAAGTGAAGTGAGATTTAATTCTCATGTGGGTATTTCTCCTGGAAATGTAATTTAAATGAGAAGGCTGATATCTGATTTAGTCCCAATGATAGCAACAGGAACCCAACATCTCGGGAGTGAGCTAGGTGAAGATTTAATCAAAATCATCATGCTCTTTACATATAGAATTGGACCAGGGTGAAGGGAAACATATCTAATACCAACCAGGAGAAATAATGTACAAAAATTATGTGTGTAAAAGTGCAGTCTTACAAAATTATGAGTAGTATGTATTAGTCACATATGTACAGAAGAGTCTGGTTTAGGGACCAGAAGATCCTAAATTTTGTGTCTGCTTTGATTAGGGAGATGATTTCGGAGGACTCATTAATCCTGTGCCTCAGTTTCCATGGCAAATCTGCCCCTGCTCCCAGGGATCCATTCCTTACTCCCTTCATTTCACACATATACTCTGAGCACTTCTTCATGCCATGCACCCAATCCAGCTTTGGGGAATTCAGGGAAACTTATGCAAAGACATCTCACCTCTAAACCTAAGGAAGAAATACAACATATTAACCTGGCATATTATTTTCATGCACACTATTATGGGGTATTATACACGAGTGTGATAATTCTACTTGTCCTTTTACAAGTCTAAGGGTCTTTGCATTTAAAGATGACCTTAAAGTTTCCTCCTTTCAGATACCAGATGTCCTTGTTTCTGCTATCAGCAATCGTGATAGCTGAACTTCTTTGTCCCAGAGGGATAGAGAGACATTGAGGGCAAAGTCTAGGAGAACAGTGATAAGAAGCACCTAGCTTGAACGAGGGCCCTGGATTGGTGGTGTTCCCTCTCCCGAGGCTGCAGGTACACTGGAATGTTTGGAGACGTGCAGCATGAGTGACTGATTCTAGGCGGGAGTGCCTTTAGGAACTGACCCAGAAAACCTACCCTCACTTGGGCAAGGACATGAGGGAATTCACGAAACCCTTCATTATTCATTAACAAAACTGTCCACAAATTTCATGGGACTGGTAAGGATAGTTGTAACTCAACAAGTTCAGTTACCTAGTTAAGAGCTGGTAAAGATTTTGCAGACAGATTGAACCCACAAATGATGCTCCGATACAAATCCTTTTAGAAATCAGGAAGGCATCAAGAAGTGAATAAATTACAACTTTTTTTTAAAAAAATGAAATATACAATGTTTATTATAACAATTGTCCCAGAAATTGAAAAAGGATTGACCTCATTAAAATGTCTCAGACAGACTTAGTATTTTGAGTTCTTGGGCTAGAGTAAGCAAATGCAACAATAGAATGCCTAAAATAATATCGCTAGAGCATTGTTCTTCCTGCTATTATTAAACAATCACTAAAAAATGTCAACTACAGAACAATACAAAAGACATATTCCTACTATTCTTATGCATACAATGAAAGGGGATGTAAACCAGAACATGTTTCGATTGTCAATTTCTTTTAAGGAGTTTAACACTGTAATAATTACTTTGGAGGTTCATATTTTTATAGTCTGGTACACAGTGAACTGGTTCTGTCCTGTGTTTCCCCTCCATTGTTTTCTTAGTGGTCTTAAGTCTATCCTAGTTTTCTTTCTATTTCTCTGCTTCTCTGTTCTTCTTCCTCTTCCAATGCCCTCAGTGTGGGTATGCCATGGGGGCAGGACTCAGCAGGTTTCTCTCTTTTCCCTGTCTTCTCTACGTAGGGAGATCTACTCCCATGATTTGTTATCATTCTGTGAAGGTAGCTCCAAACCTTTTTTTTGAACTCCAGTCTAGTATCTCCATGTTCATGGAACATCTCACCTGGACTGTCCTGCTTTGATCTCAGCCTTAGCAAATATGTCCGGAACTGAACTTCCTATCTTTTACCCAGACCAACTGCCCTTCCCAACTCTTCCATTTTGGTCATTGGTGCCTTTGATGTTTCCCGATGCTCAGCCTAGAGACCTGAACTACATCTCAAAGCCTCACCCTTCCTTCTTTTTTATCCTCCTTGTCACTGTCACTCAGGTACCAAGTCAACCTTTCTTTCTACAGTCTTCACAGAGTCTCCCCTACTTTCTCTTTCTATGGCTATGACCCCATTTCAGGTCTACTCATCTTGTGCCAGGCATGCCATAAACCCTTCTGGCTCCGCCCCTTCTTTCAGCCTCGTGTTCTCTCCAGGCCGCCCATTCCTCATGTTGTCGTGAGGCTCACTGTCTTTAGAGATCCCATTTATGAACACATGACTCCTCTGCTCAGGATACGACGATGGCTGCCTACTATCTGACCAAAAATTTCCATCTTTTGATTGGGCGGTTTTTGTTCATTTTTTAAAAAATAAAGTCTTTATTTTTTAGAGCAGTTTTAGGGTCAAAGCAAAATTGAGAGGAAGGTACAGAGATTTCCTATATAACCCATATGTCCACACAAGCATGTAACCTCTCCCATTATCAAAATCCCTCACTAGAGTGGTACATTCATCACAATTGATGAACCTGTATTTCCACATCATCATCACCCAAAGTCCATAGTTTACATTAGGGTTCACTCTTGGTTTTGTACATTCTGTGGGTTTAGACAAATGTATAATGACATGTATCCACCATTACATTATCATACAGTATTTTCACTGCCCTAAATATCCTCAGTGCTCCACCTGTTCATCTTTCTCTACCCCATCCCCTCACAACCACTGATCTTGTTGTCGTCTCCATAGATTTTCATTTTCCAGAATATGATATAGTTGGAGTCATACAGTATGCGGCCTTTTCACATTAGCTTCTTTCACTTAGTAATATGCATTTAAGGTTCCTCCATATCTTTTCATGGCTCAATAGCTCATTTCTTTTTAGTGATGAATAATATTCCCTTGTCTGGCTGTACTACAGTTTATCCATTCACCTGCTGAAGAGCATCTTGGTTGCTTCTAAATTTGGCAATTTTGAATAAAGCTGCTGTAAATATTCGTGTGAAGGTTTTCATGTAGACATAAGCCTTCAATTCCTTTGGATAAATTCCAGGGAGTACCATTATTGGAGCAATGTTAAGAGTATGTTTAGTTTTGTAAGAAACTGCCAAACTGTCTTCCACAGTAGCTGCAACCATTTTGTGTTCCCACCAGCGATGAATGAAAATGCCTGTTGCTTCACATCCTCTCCAGCATTTGGAGCTTTCAGTGTTCTGGATTTTGGCCATTCTAATAGGTATGCAGTGGTATCATAGTTTTAATTTGGCTTGGTTTTGCATACCTTTCACAATATAGACCCATAGAATTTATCTGGCCTTATTCTTCACTACTCCCCAGCATGCAACTTGGGTCATTGTCATGAAGGACTAATCTCTGTGTTCCATGGAGCAGTGTCATCTCTTTGTGCCTCGGGTCCCTGACCTATCAGATGAGGATAATACAGTGTCTATGGAAGCCTCCCATTTGCTCAGTGAGGTTGTGCACGTGAAGCGAGTAAGCATTCAAGAAATGTTGGTTTTATCACCGCCACATGGCTGGGATCACATCTTATGTAAGTTAGGCTGACACCTTTGACAATTATGAGATGCTGGAGGACATAGCTTCTTTTTAAAATGCCCCTACTCTCTGGGGGACTGCTAACACCTGGATGCAAATCATTAATTACATGTAATTGGTTCTGATGTTTCTGGCTGCCATTCGTCCAGCACTCCTGGGAGGGTCCCAGTGGTGGCTGTGTGCTGGCTCACGTAGATTCTGTTACATCGCTGACCTTTGTGGTAGTTTTAAGGAACACAAAGAACAGTAATGCCAAATGAAGGTGTTTCCTCTCAATTTGGAATTTGGAGTAGATATTCCACCATAGACTAAACACAACTTGGAAATATATACAATGCTGAACTCTTTATGTAAATAGTTTATTCCGTGGTTTAGTAATATTCCTAGCTTTGCTACGTTAGGTTTTTAATTTGCACACTATAAGAGCATTTTATGTCATCTGAGTTTTAAAGCTTGCTTGATATGTGGTAAAGTAAAAGATAAATGCAGAGTGTCTGAATCAGATATGAAAACAATATACTACATGCCATGTGGGCTTTTGTGTATCTCTTGCTGATAAAGGACAATTATCCAAACTCCTTATCTTTTATTGCTCTTAGAGTCAATACTTTGTTCAGAGTTTGGAAATTAGTATTGTCTATTACCGAGAAAATGTCTTAGTGTACTATGAGCATTTCTTTCTTATTCGGATAACAGCAAGAAATATTGGCTGTGAGTTGGAAGAAGCCAATTTAATGTCAGTTGCTCTATTTCCATTTCACCAAATATACCAACAAGTGGGGAAGCCATTTGTATATTCACTCAGAGAGAGTTTAGCTGATTAAATGAACATCCAACTCAGCGGAATATTTGGAAAGACAATATTTCTGTATTTGACGTTTAATTAAAATTGTTAAAAAAATTTATGAGTTTCTGCTTTACAATATCAACATCTTCCTTTCTAAAGAACAAACCCAGTGTTTTCTAGTTATAACTCAATGTTTTCCAAAGCTGTTTGGACAAACTTCTTCCAGAAGCCACTTACATACCTGGAGATGAAGATGGGTCAGTTTAGTGATGTGTGGCAGTGTGTGTCTTCATTTCAGAAACATAAATCTTACTTAACACTCGTCATTTAGCATATGGGCCATTTTTGAAGGTACTAAGTCGGTACCGATTTCTTATTTCAGAATGTTACAAAACTATCTTTGTATTTTTCCTTCATTTCTATTTAGAAATAATATTAATGTGTATTTTAATCAGAGGAAGATTTGACTGCTATATCTCTACCAATATTTTTACAAAGTAAACATTTGATAATATGAAAAACTAATCATCAAAATTTATTCTAAAATCCACAATTATCCTTTTATGCAACCAATGACTTATTTTTGAGTACAAGAGTATTTATTTTCATATAATCCAAGAGTGTCAGCTTTAAAGTGTCATTTTTAAATACAAGCGACTCCTTTTCTTAATTAGCTTCTTGAGTTGCATTTTAGAATTTTTAAAAGAATACAATAATAACATTTTAATGCCACAGGGTTATTACTAAGTTGGATGAAACTTATTTGCTAGGTCCAGACTATTTCTGCGTTAGAGCTTGAGTTAAGGCAATATTATCATCATCATCATCATCATCATCATTATTTTTACCTATGACATGCAAAGTTTTATTAGGGAAGAAAGGCCATGGAACCATAATTTGGTCTATTTTTTGTAATGTCCATTTGACAAATACTTGCTCTAACTAGAAGTCATATACTATCTGAGGGTTCAGTTTAATTCCAAGGACTCTAAAATTAGCCAGGCAAAAGAAATGTCTTTCTCTTAGAAGCTCACATTAAAGAAATATGTACACGCAACTTGGAAAGACAATTGCAATGTTTCAGATACATCCAGAGAGGAAGATAGTCCAGTGACACACTGCTCCACATGGGGTAGCAGACATTGCAGTTAAGCTCGTGGGTGCTGGTTTGAATCCCGGCTGTGCCCCTTATTACTGTGTGACTGTGTGCAAGTTACCTACTTCTCTCTGCCCACATTTCCTCATCTGTAAAATGGGGACAAAAACAATGCCTTGCTTAGAAGACATGTATGAGGATTAAACAAGTTAATGTTTGTAAACAGTTTATGTAGTGCTGGCTTTGTGCCAGGCACTATTCTGTTTGTTAAATTAAAAACAAATTTTGAAGAATAAATAGCAAAGTCATTATACCATTAAGGCAACTTGTAGCTGAAGAAGACCACAGAAAGTCACCTGTACCAGTAATTCTCAAACTTGAGCTCACAGCAAAATCACCTGGAGGGCTCGATGAAACACAGATGCTGGGCCCCAGTCTCAGAGTTTCAGATTCAGGGGGTGTGGGGTGCATCTGAGAATTGCATTTCTAACAGGTGATGCCGATGCTTTGGGTTTGGAGACCATAGACCTTGTCCATTTTCTTCATTTTACAGGGGCAGCTGTTTGATGGATGCGAGCTATAAACATGCTATTCTAGGACATTCATTTGCACTCAAATGGAAGTTGAACCATTGTATTTTAAGTGACTTTCCCAATTCTCATTTTCTTTTCTCTTATTGGTTGTTGTTACTGCTCGCAATTTCAGTTCCAGCTCTGTGGTGCTATTTGGAAGGTCAGGAGTGCGAAGAGGTTCTAGAAGTATGCATGTGGAGTGTCAGAATGCTCGTGAATTAGTTTGGAGAGGGCTTGGCTGATGGGAAGTGGAGACAGCTGGTGCCTAGAGAAGATCTTGGTTCCCTGTGGTCCTCCTTTCCTCCTCAGGACATGGGACATGAGGTTTCTCACGATTATCTACTTTAAGTCAGATTTTGCCATCTCTAGTGGCTCTGTTTGTTCCCATGCACCTGCTGAGAATGGGTTCGGGCTGTATGCTTAGAGGCTGGCCAAGGGCGGAACCGAGTCGGAGTTTGTGAGGCCAGACTCCCATCCCGTGACTTCAACCAACTTCTCGCAGTGCTCACCCTCACCCACCTTCTCCATGCCTTGCCCCTTGGCTCCTGAATGAGGAATTTCTGTTTTGTATCTTATTATGGCCAAATCCATTTCCTGGAGATTAAAAACCATTCGAGGTTAGTGGTTTAAAATAACTCCTAAATTTTGGTCAGGAAATAGCCTATAAAATTAAAATGAACTTGCCAAAACAGGAAAATGGGTCAGTGATGGGAAAAAAAATACCTCAATGTGGGTACTTTGGCCTCTGGGTCAGATGTATTTTGGATAAGTACAAAACTTAGTTTGGAATTACTATTCACTGATAAACTGGGGAGGGCACACTTTTTATTTCATAGGATGTCCAGCAGCCAATCTTCTTGGTTCATCCCTCATTTATACCTTATCTTTAACAAAAAAGTTTTACATGTAAACATGCTAACAACAGATGCTTTTTATCAGTTTGTTAAAGCAACTCTGAGCAAATAGCTGTTGGGCTACTAAGTAATAATTAGATTTTGTTTTCCCGAATACTTTAAAATAATAAGACTGTATTTCCTTATTCTGGAATTTAGGCTTTTAAAACTTTTTTTTTTAATTCTCTAATTAATCATTTTAAAGTTATTTTTCTTTGACCTTAGATATTTTCTCTTCTTTCATGAAGTTATCATCCATTAATGTATTAATAGAGATACGTATGTGTTTTTTTTCTCTTGACTAGACAATTAATTTAAAACATGACTTTGGGCACTGTTTTAGGTTAGAAGCGAAATTTATAACCAAAGTTCCAATGTTTTTTAATCAATGAAAATAAAAGAAGTAAAGCTAAGAATTTACTTCAGCACATAGCACAAATTAATAGGTTGATAACTTAGTTTCTTGATTCTAGTATTTGAAATCTGTTCAATAAATGTGTGTTGAGCACTCATTCAGGGTCAGAAAGTATACAAGCAGTATACAATTGTTGTTATACTTTGTTTTTATACTTTGTACCTGATATACATTCAAATTAGAGTAAGAATAAGTCTAATAATGGTATAGTAGATGTTCTAAAAACTGAAAACTCTCGCTGTTCTCTTTTTGCCCCAAAAGATTTCACTTAGGTTCTAATTCTTTAGAAAGAACAGCATACAATCACAGACTCTGGAGCCCACATGTATTTGAATTAATTTTTTGAGGAACCTCCAAATTGTTTTCCATACTGGCTGCACCAATTTGCAATCTCACCAACAGTGCACGAGGGTTTCCTTTATCCGCATTCTCAACAACGCTCGCTGTTTGCTGATTTATTGATAATAACCATTCTGACAGGTGTGAGGTGATATCTCATTGCACTTTCAATTTGCATTTCTCTGATGATTAGTGATGCTGAGCATCTTTTCATGTATCTATTGGCTATCTGTATGTCATTGGAGAAATGTCTATTCAGGTCCTCTGCCCATTTTTCAATTGGATTGTTTATTTTTTTGGTGTTGATTTGCATGAGCTCTTTATAAATTTTGGGTATTAACTCCTTACCAGATGCATCTTTGGTGATTATCTCCTCCCATACAATAGATTATCTTTTCGTTTTGTTGATGGTTTCTTTTGCTGTGTAAAACGTTTTAGTTTGATGTAGTCTCATTTGTTTATTTTTTCTTTTGTTTCTCTTGCCTGAGGAGATATATTGGAAAAATATTACTAAGAGCAATGTTAAAGAGTTTATTGCCTATGTTTCCTTCTAAGAGTTTTATGTTTTTGGGTCTTATATTTAATTCTTTAATCCATTTGGAGTTTATTCTTGTATATGGTGTAAGAAGATTGTCTAGTTTCTTTTTTTTTCTTTCTTTTTCTTTTTTTGTGTATATCTGTCCAGTTTCCCCAACACCATTTATTGACTAGACTGTCTTTACTCCACTGTATATTCTTGCTTCCTTTGTCATAGATTAAATGACTATATAGGCACAAGTTTATTTCTAGACTTTCTATTCTGTTCCATTGATCTATGTGTTTGTTTTTATGCCAGTACCATGCTGTTTTGATTGCTGTAGCCTTGTGGTATAGTTTGATATCAGGTAGCATGATACCTCCAACTTTGTTCTTTCTCAAGATTGCTTTGGCTGTTTGGGGTCTTTTGTGGTTCCATATAAATTTTAGGATTATTTGTTGTGGTTCTGTAAAAAATGCCATTGGTGTTTTGATAGGAATTGCATTGGATCTATAGATTGCTTTGCTCTGGGTAGTATGGACATTTCGATGATGTTAATTCTTACTATCCATAAGCACAGTATATGCTTCCATTTATTTGTATCTTCTTCACTTTCTTTCTTCAATGTCTTACAATTTTCCAAATATAGGTCTTTTACCTCCCTGGTTAAGTTTATTCTTCAGTATATTTTTTTGATGCAATTGTAAATGGGATTATTTTCTTAATTTCTTTTTCTGATAGTTCATTATTGGTGTATAAAAAGGCAACCAATTTCTGAATATTAATTTTGTATCTTGCTACTTTACTGAATTCATTGATCAGTTTTCATAGTTTTTTGGTGAACTCTTTAGTGTTCTCTCTATATAGTGTCATGTCATCTGCAAATAATGACAATTTTATTTATGTTTTTCCAATTTGGATGCCTTTTTTCTTGTCTCATTGCTGTGGCTAGGACTTTCACTACTATGTTGAATAAAAGTGATGAAAGTGGACATATTTGTCTTTTTCCTGATCTTAAGGAAAATGCTTTTAGCTTTATACCATTGAGTATGATGTTAGCTGTGTGTTGGTCGTAGACGACATTTATTATGTTGAGGTATGTTCCTTCTATTCTCAGTTTGCTGAGAGTTTTTATCATAAATGGATGCTCTGGGTTTTGTCAAACATTTTTTCTGCATCTGTCGATATGATTATATGATTTTTATATTTAATTTTTGTTTATGTGGTGTATCACATTAATTGATTTTCAGATAGTGAACCAAACTTGCACTTCAGGAATAAATCCCACTTGATCATGGTGGGTGATCTTTTTAATGTATCACTGAATTTGGTTTGCTAATAT
This sequence comes from Pteropus medius, assembly GCF_902729225.1. Lineage (NCBI taxonomy): Eukaryota > Metazoa > Chordata > Mammalia > Chiroptera > Pteropodidae > Pteropus > Pteropus medius. The sequence goes on from NW_024342475.1 coordinate 3,165,118, forward strand.
TTTGTTAAGGATTTTTACATCTAAGGTCATCAGTGTCATTGACATATAATTTTCTTTTTTTGTAGTATTTTGTCAGGTTTTAGAATCAGGGTAATGGTCGCCTCATAAAATAAGCTTAGAAACCTTCCCTCCTCTTCAGTTTTTTGGAATAGTTTGAGAAGAATTGGTTTTAATTCTTTGAATGTTTCTGAAATTCACCTGTGAAGTGATCTGGTCCAGGGCTCTTGTTTGTTGTTAGTTTTTTGATTTCTGATTTGATTTCATTAGTAGTTATCAGTCTATTCAGATTTTCTATTTCTTCCTGATTCAGCTTTGGAAGATTGTATGATAGGAATTTATCCATTTAGGCCACGTTGTCCAATTTGTTGCTCATAGTATTTTTTTTTAATTCTTTGCGTTTCTGTAGAGTCAGTTGTCATTTCTCTTTCATTCCCAATTTTATTTATTTGGGTCCTCTCTCTTTTTTTCTTGATGAGTTTGGTTAAAGGTTTATCGATTTGGTTTATCTTTTTAAAGAACTAGTTCTTGATTTCATTAATCTTTTGTATATTTTTTAAGATTCTATTTCATTTATTTCTGCTCTAATCTTTATTATTCCCTTTCTTCTACTCACTTTGGGCTTTGCTGTTTTTTTTTTTTCTTTCCTAGTTCCTTTAAATGTAAGCTTAGATTGTTTAATTGAGATTTTTCTTGTTTCTTATTTCTTGTTTTCTTATTTGTTGTTTCTGCATTTCTATGAGTTTCCCTCTTAGGACTGTTTTCACTGTGTCTCACAGATTTTGGGTTGCTCTGTTTTCATTTTTATTTGTTTCAGAGTATCTTTTGATTTCTTCCTTGATCTTATTGCTAACCCATTCATTGTTTACTGCTATTCAGCCTCCATGTGTTTGTGCATTTTTCAGGTTTCTTTATGTAATTGATTTCTAGTTTCATACCATTGTGATTGAAGAAGATGCTTATATGATTTCAATCTTCTAAAATTCATTGAGACTTATTTTGTGGCCTAACATGTGGTCTGTCTTGGAAAATGTTCCATGTGCACTTGAAAGAAAATTCTTCTGCTTTGAGGTGAAATGCTCTAAAATGATCAATTCAATCCATCTGGTCTAGTGTGTCATTTAAGGCTGCTGTTTCCTTGTTGATTTTCTATCTGGAAGATCTTTCCACTGATGTTAATGATGTTAAAGTCTCCTTCTATGACTGTATTACTGTTGCTCTTTCCCTTTATGTCAGTTAATATTTGCTTTATATATTTAGGTGCTCCTATATTGGGTGCATAAATGTTAACAAGGGTTATATCCTTTTGTTGGATTGATCCCTTTATCATTGTATAATGTCCTTCTTTTTCTCTTATCATAGCTTTGTTTTAAAGTCTATTTTGTTTGATATAAATATTGCTATTCCAGCCTTTTTTTTTTGTTTCCATTTGCATGAAATATCTTTTCCCATTCCTTTACTTTCAGTCAATGTGTGTCTTTCGATATGAAGTGGGTCTCTTATAGACAGCATATATATGGGCCTTGTTTTCTTATCCATTCAGCTACCCAGTATAACAGAAAAGGGCAGAGCTTGGGCTCTGCACCATCTGGTTGGCCCTCTTGTATATGTCCTGTGCTAGATGAAGCATTCATACAAGGGAACCTCAAATGGAATCCAGCTTATCACCAGTGGAAGGAAAGCGACTGCAGATACTTTTAAGAGAAGTTCTGAGGAAGAAGTCTTGATGAGAATTGAGACTTTTTATAGCAATCAATCATTTCTTTTCCCACAATTGCAGGGACTACCTGTGAGTATGAGGTATGTCATCTTAGCTACTAATTGAGATTATCCAGCTGAGATTAACCTTTGCGTGCTGGTAACAGCCCTGGACAGTTGTGTTTCTCCTAATCCTCCTTATGGAGATAACTGTCTTTTATGGCTCACTCATCCTACCTGTCTACCTTCCAGAAATTACCAGTGAGTTCCTGTCCCTCTCCCATACCCAGGGCTGTAGCACGGGACTTGGTGTCCTGGACGTGAAAGCTGCTGGGAGGTCTTCCAGGCTAGGCTTTCCTAGACATTTGGTTCTAGTTTCTAGTTAAAATAAATTAAGGATAAAAGGTAGTTTTGGATACGCATTCCCAAATTAGAGTGGTGGGAAAGATTAGACTAAAAATAGTAGTCTAGCAATCGTATGACATTTACATACGTGCATCGAAGTCATATGTTATATACGTTAAGCTTACACAACGTTGTATATTAATCATATCCTAATAGAGCTGGGACAATGTAATAAAATGTTAATTCAATTTACAAGGGGAAAAAAGAGAAATTATAGTACATAGCATGGCCTTTTTAGTTAGGGGAGTCCGTGAACTCCTTGAAATATGTATATTTAATGAGTCTGTGCACAGCACATTTTTAAGGAGGCGATGCCTGGGCATTTACAAAACTCTCAAAATGATCTATGCCACAGACTGTTGGTCTAGAGGGATTTGGTAGCTGATTTTTAAAGTAAGATCTGTTCAAAATATATATCAAGGAAAAAGCCCTTGAATTTGGCAATGGAAAAGAATAGAGCTAAATTTAATAATTTCTCCAAAGAACTGGCTCTTAGAAACAGGCAGGATGCAGGCACTTTTAAGGGTGATGGGAAAGTTGGTCAAGGAAGACAATGTTGGCAAATATTAATCTTATTGTCTGTATCAAATGTTTGGCATTTATCTTCTATTTCCTGGAACCCTGTGCAAACCCTATCTTCACAGCTGCATTTCAATTTTTTATGCTTCTTCAGTGTCTAGCACAGTACATGAGCATCATTATATAGAATAGATGCTTGACCAGTGTCTGCTGATTGGCTAATTGATTGCCAGGGCCATGCTAGAGAAATTGAAATTTGGAGAGGAAGCTAGAATTCCTTCATCTGCAGAAGGCAGAAGCTAGCTGTAACTTTAAGAACCCAGCTTGGAGCTTGCGAAGTGGAAGAAAAGAGAGAAGGGACCACTGAAGAAACTGTTGAATCTACAGGGAAAATGTTTCTAACATAGGACATGTTCTTGTAAAGTGGTGTAGTGGATTTTAGACACGAGGAATGCTGCACATTTATGGAAGGCCATTATCCTCTAAGCACCTGCGCTGTGAGTAGGGGACACAGAGATTTGCAAAGGCTAGTCCCTCCCGTCAACCACATAAGGCAGAGAAAGGAGCGCTGAGAGGGCTAGCTCTGGGATCTGGTTTGCCTGGCCCAGCCTAGTCTATGCCTGTGATCTTGGTGTAATCATTAATTATTTATAGTGTTCCATTTACTCCCAGCAATGTCCTGATCTAGAAGATAAGTTATGTGGGCAGCCCGATTATGAGATTACATGGCTAAAGCTTTCCACCTAGTCTTGAAGAATAAAGCAAGTTCTTTGGTTGCTGAGAGATGCTGAAGGAATTAAAAGATATTATCAAAAGTTTGGAAGAATTTGGTATAAAATGTAAAGATGATTAAAGAGACAAGTAGATTTTAACTGCTGGAGCTCCTTGGAGTCAGTGAAGCTTTTTCTAGGGCAGGAGCATGAAGGCAGGGATCTAGATACACAATTTTAAAGTCAGGAGGGGTATGCCACCACTATTCTTGGCTGAATAGGGGTAGGCCATTGTCCTGGGAGCAAGACAAGCAAAGCTGGTTACTGCTCTGAATATTTGCTTCAGGCTGAAACAGGTTCTCACATCCCACCAGTTTACCCACCTCTGCTTGTCCAAGAGCACAGAGACCAGATCTTGCGGGAAGCTATCACTGTTGGCTTCTGCCACTGCATGGTGTCCTCCTTCCTTTGTTCACCAACCAGTCCTGATGGAGACTAGCAAAGTGCCCAAGGTCATGGGCAAAATGAAGTTGAAGTAATGCCAAAAGCACGTGGGGTGGAGACGGGGGAATGGGTAAAATACAGCAGGGGAGATAAGAGGTTTAGAGAAGTGGATGGGGTTAGTGAACTGGAGATGACTCCGGGAGAGGGCACCATGGAAGGGCATAAACTTTACAGAACAGAAACTGCATGCGGGGCCAGCAACTTCAGCTGCTATCAGAGAAATGGTCGTGGAGTGGTTGGGGTGAGCAGTTAGGGAGCGAAGCTGGAGTCCAAAGAGAAGAAAGGAGCAAGGAAGCCCAAGGAGCGTGTGAAAGGAATGTTAGGGGTTATGTTGCCTTTTAAGGAAAACTCTAGAGTAATATAAACATGTTGTGGGTCATTAGATGTACTGATTAAGGGAGTAAATTATAAAAGAAATTATATCTTGGGCATAAAATTTAAATAGTGCAATGACATTTTCATGATAAAACTAAGGCTATACAGATTGGATTTCCTCTGGGTAGCCTGCACATCAGAACCCCGAAGCTGTTCAAGTTTCACATTTTAGCCTGTGATATACTCGCATCTGATGTGTGGAGCAGTGTATTCACGTATGCTGCGTGACTGAAAAATAAGCTTTAACTAGGCTTTGATTAACAGGAAAAAATCATAAAACCTGCACAGCAGCATGTAAACATTACTGAATATGAAATGGACTCTTCCATTTAAAAAAACCCACCAAAATGCCTTCGAAAAGAGCTAGATTGCTGTAAATGTGTTTGCACCTAGCAGTGGCATCTTTTGAGCCAGCCCCTTCACTTTGCACATATCCGTGCAAGATCAGACCTTCTTTTATGCTTCCTAGAGGCATTAAAACCAACTTACTTGTATTCTGTGAGGGTGTGAAAATGGAGTTTTAATAGTCACTATCCTAGTATACGCTAGTCTGATTCACCTGCCAGCAGAACAGATTGACTGTTGGAAGATTTGGAAAGAAAAGGTCATCTGTGATGAGTTGACCCTGTGAGGAAGCAACCTGTGGCATTTGTGTCTCATGCTGCTTTACTTCTTGAGTTTTCCACATAGAAGGAGCCTGAGATGTCAGTATTTATCCCCCAGGAGGGTGGCTCTGAGTATTCTCCATGCAATTATGGATTTAAATCCATCATTATTATCTTTCAAACTGCATCGAACATTAATTTACATTGTGTGCTTTTTAAATTTTTGTCTGTGCAAAGAATATACACACACTACATAATAAAATTAACATAGCGAAGTGATAATAGTTCTATCAGTTGCTCTACCTTGTGGTTAGATAACCCTTAAACAGATTTTGGTTGCAAGAGATGATAAAATTCTGCTTATCTCTTAAACCATGAGATCTTTCCCAAAGTGGTAAAAGGCCTCTCTCTTTGACACATTTTCCTATTTCACCAGCATAATCAAACATGAGTTTCAGGTCTCTTTAGGATTCAAGGTTACAAACAGGCTTCTTTGGTTGTGAGCAGCTCTTTTGTCTCTTAAAGGAAACTTTTCTCTGGGGAGCGGCTGTGTGTTCTATACGCGCCTCCTGCTTGGAAGTAGCACGGAAGCCCCCTGATACGGAAACGTGTTTGATTTTCAACATCATGTCCTTGAGCTCTAGCCAGCCACTCCTGTGCAAGGCCATCTTGGTGTACAGCATCCAAGGACATGCTGACATGCTGGATATCGGAGCAGTGAGGGCTTTCTGCACAAGTGACAGTTCAGGGTTTTCGGTCTTCTGGCTCTGGAGAAAAGTTCAAGTACAGTAAGAACCCAAATGTAAATTTACTCCATTTGTTTGATGTTCAAATGGGAAAACGGCACCCTTGCTCCAGTAGCACTTTCTCTTTTGGATACGAAACTGGGATGAGGTATTAATAGGACTGGATTCTTTGTAGATGTGGAGTTGGAGAATATTTAGATTTGCAGCTGCACGTAATAATTTAGACTAGAAATCCAACATGGCTGGCCCTGAGCTCCAGGATGGGGACCACACGTTGTCTGGCTTGCCGATGAGGAGCCTAGAGGAATTCTGTTACCATTATTGAAATATGGAATAAAAACAGTTGAGAGTATTCTTTCCTTTCAGACACTTAGTAGGAAAAAGAGCATCTCTTTATGTTTGTTGCCCCATTGCCTTGCAACCCTTATGCTTACATCAGGGGGTACAAGATATCCCTCTTGCCTCTTTCTAGGTGGGTGGCCTCTGGAGCGAAGAGAGATACCAAATAAATAGCACTTTAGCACGCCTATCCCCACCCTCAGCCTTAGTTTTTCCAAATGCCACTCCTGAATTTTCTGGAGTTTTGTGTTGTTTCCAAACTTGTTTTGAAGGAGAGCTTTGAACTAATGTAGAATGCAAAGTGGAATTCTTCCCAGAAACAAAATCTGCTGAACTCTTTCGTGATGGAGTGGAGGTCAGGTGCCCAATGGCTTGAGACACAATAGGAAACACACACTCACTCTTTACCATGTGGACTTGGAAAGAGGGAACATTTGAGTTATTATTGTTGGTCTGGATCCAGTCCAGGCTGGACTCCAGCTGTGCCCATGTAATACCTAGTTTTCTATGGCTCGCCCTGTTCTTGCCCTTCAACCTTCCTGATTATAGGGAGGATGGCAGGTCTAAAGAGCTGCAGCTGTGGCACATTTACCTTTGGGGTTTGGGAGCAGAGCTTCAGTCAGCCTCAGTGTCCCAGTGGGGTCATCAGGTTGCCAGTCTGGGCCTCTTGGGTACCTGAGACACTCCTGGGGTATGCAGCTAAATGCCTGTGATCCACTTTCCTGTCTTATTGCCACAGCCCCATTTTTTTCTATCCCCTCCTCCCTATCTAACTCAGGATGGATGTCCTGGAATAACCTATTTCTGCCTCTCCCCATCCTACTGCCTTAGCCCCGAACTTCCTGTGTCTTTACCGTCCTCATCCGCAATGCAAGAACCCTGCTGGCAGAGGCCCCGGACTTGTCATGTCCCTTGTCTGGGCCTGACCACTGATGTTCAGTCCTTCCAGGTGCAGTCATTTCTTCTTTGCCCTCCCAGAACTTCTAGTCTGTCTTATGCTCGCCCTCCTTCCTCATCCAGGAGCTGTTGAGTATTAAAAATGCTCTGTGAATAAACCAGAGGGTCTAGGACAAGACCCGGCCAGAGGATGTCACTATCAAATAGTTAGTTTCATTCAAGTGCTCTTTTATTAGCAGTGGTAGCAGCAGCAATATTGGCAGTAGTATTAGTAGATGCATTATTACTAGTAGCAGTATTAGTAGATGCATTAGTAACAGCAGCAGCAGTAGACTTGGTAGATGTATTAGTAGTAGTACTAGTAGTAGCTGTAGTATTAGATGTATTAGTAGTAGCAGTAGCATTAGTAGATAAGTAGTAGTAATAGTAGTAGCAGTTGTGGCAGTAGTATTAGTAGAAGCATTAGTAGCAGCTGCAGCAGTAGTATTAGTAGATGTATTACTAGCAGAATTAGTAGTATATTTTCACAGAAGGAATCCTTTGTTCCCATGTCTCTTCACACTGGGTACACCTCACAGGCCCATCATCTTTTCTTTACCCAGCATCATCTGACAGCACGCACTGAGGACCTCTTTGTTTCGAATGTGTTAAGGGGGATAGGAAGGCAGTAAGGCCAGAGCCCTGCATTCCAGTTGATAGTCACAGTGAATGTAGACCGCTGCGTGATAAAACATATGCATAGGATTCTGTGGGCATATGTAAGAGCTCATTCTAGTCCTTTTCCACTGTACACTCATGTTTTCAGAATATGTATTTTATTTTCAAAATCTGTGCATGTTGGCTTTAACATTTTAAGGAAAATGATCTGGCCAGGGCCTTAGTCTTTAATTTTGAAAATCACTCATGTCAGAAAGTTGATCTGTTTGTTCTTATGTATTAAACACAAAAAGATCTATACACCACTCAGAAGTGCTCTTCTTGATAGCTGTTCCATGACAGGTGGCACAGTCCAGTGTAGGATTGTGCTGACATGGCCTTTCCCTGGGGCACGGGCCTTGTCATCTCTAGGTTTGTCTCCTATTCATGGCACAGTGCCTGGCAACTGTAGCTACTCAATTCACTTGGAGAGGAAATAGGCAGAACATGTTAGCACCAATGTAGGGGCTGTATTTTCTTCTCAGCTGTTCAGAGGATTGTCAGTCATCTTCCTCAGCATTGGCCCTACTGTCCTGTTTAAGCGAATACACTAAGAAACTCCTGAAGAATCATGCAAGGTGTTCTTTTTCATGTCAAGAGGAGGACAGAGCTACATTTCCGTTCATTAAAAAGGCTTCTTATAGAGAGAAAATGGCCATAGGGAGTGTTTTATGTTTTGTTTGATCCCCATCTATTGAGATAGATCAATCAGTCTCTGTCTATCTGTGTCAGGAAACTTTATTAATAATGTATCACTCTCCCATGTTTTGAATACAAAAGTTGGTTAAGAATATGGGTTTCTACTTCCACATTCTTGAAGAGTGTGTATTATATTTTCCTGTTCTTTAAGAGAGTGGAGGCTGAGATTAGGATAGCAGACTTTCCAACAGGTTAAACCAAAAGATCCCTAAAGCTTCCTGATTACATTTATTGATTTGTGGCTAGGGCATAATTTATGTAGGTCTAGCAGATACTGGATCATCCCATTCATCAGATGTTAGAGGCAGAGTGTGGCTTTGGATTTCTGAATTCCAAAACATTGGTTTTCTTCCCGTCTGGCTTTATGTGTGCCAGATGTTTAAATCAGAGAGACACTAAGAAAGAAGCTCTTGGAGGATGATAGGTAACATTCAGCAGCCCCTCGCTGCACAGTTCTACCAGGCCGCAAGTGCACTGTGTCTGGTTTAAGCCTGGGGCTGTGTTTCTCCCCCACCTGCCAGGCACAGTGACTAGCTTGGGTCACGCCTCGCCCCGGCCCCTTTCATGGCAGGGTGGGATCGAGTAGTCAGGAAGGAGTTTCCAGAACTCTCCTTTCTGTACTGGAAGGGCAACCGAAACCTAAAAGGTGCTTTGTAAGAGTGAGGAAAATGCCTCCCCTCCCAACCTTCTCCAGGCAGCTGCAGCCCACAGGTAGATTATGCCCCCCCATCCCTACTCTGGGCCCCCAAGTCGGCTCCATTCTGTGGGGGTTGCCCACAGGTGGTAGACTCTGCTTTGTAGTGGTCAGTCCCCTGCTCCTGGATCTCAGTCCCCTTGCAGAAGGCTGCTGGCCATAGTTGGCACTGCCTCTAGGCTGCTGTTCTTGGGCCTAGTGCTGCTGCTCAAGGCTGCCCTTCCCAGCCCAAATCCTGGCTTACTGTTTAGCATCTCATCCTCAGACATGTACATGGTGTCATCCACTGAGCTTCCAGATGGCAGGGTGTCTTTGAAGGGAGCTTCTGTGTGCATGTGCATGTGTGTATCTGCATGTACTCGTGTGTGTGTGTGTATGTGTGTGCACACACGTAAGGCCCAGACACCTTGTCCCTTCTCTTTGCATCTTCCCTGTTGGTTCTGAATGCTTCTGTATCATGCCTTGGGCCCGGTGCACATTCTCATCTCCCTGTGTTATTAACAAACGTATTTCACTTTTGGCAAATTAGTCATTTCTATTAAATATTAAAAACAAATGTATGATTTGAAAACTAGCTACTGACATAAAATTTGGTAGTCTACATCATTCTTTATTTTCTCCAGTCTCTCCCTGAAATATTTGATTTGATGACTCATCTTTTCTGAATGTATTCTGTTACTTGATGACAAAATCATGTAACCTTTCCCAGCCTCTGCCTTTCTTATGAAGAAAAATGTCTTTCAAACCGAAAACATGACAGAAAGAGAATTGAATCATAAGCAAGGTAAAGAGGTGTAATTTAACTACTTTAAATTAATTCTCATCTTCATACCTGTATATGAGTGATGCCCCATGATCCCGGAGGGCCCAGAAGTGATCAACATCATGGTCTCTCATCTTTCGTATTTGAAATGTGGAGAAATTCAGGAAGAATGGAGATGGGCAATGTCCTGATTTTCAGAAAAGAGAACAATGTTGAATTCCAGAAATCACATATCAGTGAACTTCACACAGAGGATCAAATTCTCAGATGGATATTTCAGCAGAAATTTTGTGAGTTCTTAGACAAAGAGCCCATGGTTCCTGAAAGCCAGCACAGACACCCCAAAATGAGTAGACATAATGGGTCTTGGTTTTGGCAGGCATACCATACATGATTTATGATGTCATGGTGCATACCCTAAGGGCAGTCTGGACTGCTTAGTGAGCCTTGCCCAGTAGGTGGTACCTGAAGTTATGCCTTCTTGGGCAAGGCCTCAAAATCTTTCCAATTCAAAGCTCCTAGCAGCCATCCTTGACTGGTAGGATTGACACTTGAGAAGAAACCTACTTACCATTGCTAATCTAATGGATTTGCATTGGGAAAGAAGACAGAGTGATGTGGACACTGGATGTCCACTCTGGGGAAGGCCCAGAAGCAGGAGCGAAGATGGCATTAAGGAGACACAGGTGAACAGCTTAGGATGCATGATGTAAGTTAGGAAGCGATAATACTCAAAGAGTAAAGAAATCATCAACAGAACTTATTTGCTGACTGTATGACAGGCAAAGGACGTGATGGGTTGAAGACGTTTACTAGCATGTGAGAGGGGGAAATGATATTCCTGATAGATTGGTAAACTGCTTTAACATGAGAGAATAAGAAAAGTCTCTTATTTTACAAAAATTATTTAGCCGAGAGTAACTACTTGTTTCAGAAAGTAGATGTTTTTGTAGGTCGCACTTCATTCTCTGATAGAGAATGCTATGATTTGGTTCCTGACTTCTTAGTCTTCTCGACTGCTTAATTTACAGATTTTTGATAAAATCGAATTTCTATATGAACCCACGTGTTATAAATCTAGGCCCCCTACTTTATTTTTGAAACTGCTCTCTCAATATTACAGCAGATAAGCACTGACTTTTCTCTTTATCCTTCATTGTAATTTCTGAACGATCTGGTTGTTTTTGGCCTACTGTAAATCTGGTTTTTCCTTTGGTCATTCTCAAGGGGCCAAAGGATTAACTAATGTTAATAAGATGTTTTGAAATAGTGTCTCAAAATATGCTTCAAGGACCACAGAGTACTTTTTGGAATGTTGAAAAATGTTCAGTACTTCTGTTTCTCACGTTTTGTTTTGAAAAATAGTCATTCCAGCTGTAGGAGATGGGGGTAACCCTTTCTAAAATCTTGTCATCACATAACAATGTTGCTTCTTACAGCTGTTATCCCAAGAGAAAAAAATGGGGAGAGCATCTTACATGTTTGGTGGCTGCACAAACCAATGGATGGTGTCAAACATACCGAGGTCTCTGGCCAAAGGATGTTCTGTTTACTGAGAAAGTTTAGCACCGTAGTGTTGTTTTTATGTCCAAATGGCTAAAAAAGCGGGGCACGTGGTTAGGGTGGGAGAAGATGCTCTGATTTTTATTGAACCGAAAGAATTGGGTCACTCCTGAAGCAAGCAAAGTTTTACATGGCAGTCTAAATAGGTAATTAAAGATATTGAACATATACACATACACGGAGCGGGGCTGAGAAAGAGAGAGAGACCTTCAGTTAGATATTTTGGATATGTTTTATAAAGTGTATTGGTTAAAACAAAGAATATGAGAAAGGCTTTAAGTCTTTAAAAAGTAAGGAAATTCACCTACAATTTATGTTAGAATATTATCAACATGATTACAAATTCTCAGAATAGGCAGGGCTGAGAGAGGCTTATTTGGAATGCTTCTTAATTGGAAAGAAACATATTTAGAGGCAACTTTCTTTGAGAGCCAACACACTGAATTTGCTTCTGCAGATGTAGGGGTGGGATTGGTCTCTACAGAGGTGTGATGTGTAAAGACCATGCCATGTAAAATAATTAAGCCAAAGCAAACTAATGATCTGTGAGCAAGAACTTGAAGATTCTTGGTTTTACTATATAATTCATTTTTAGAATATTTTCCCTTGTAATACAAGCACATAATTGTTTTCATTTTCAATAGCATAATGGCGACTTTGTGATACATTCATGAGAATTATGAAGTTTGGAATGTGACTTTTATTTTAAGATTTTGAGGGAACTCCTAAAGGCATTTCACTTTTGACCTTTATATGAAATTTATGTTTGACCACTGCTGGGTAAGGGGCACCAAGTGTGCATTTTTGTTATGTATAAAAATTTGGAGGCATTGCACAACATGGCATGGGATGAACACGTAGCAGATGAAGAACAGTCAATTGCTTCCTGTTTGTTCATTGAACAGATTAACATGTAGTGTTTCAGTTCTCTTAAAATCTAGCCTTAAAAAACACTGAGTTATTTATAACTGGCAAATAATCATGTATGAATGGATTTATAAGTAAAAATGAACTACAAATTAAAAGAGAAATTGCCAATAGATAAAATATTAATATAGAAGAGAAAGTCAGGAAAGGGGTCTCAGAAAGGGAGAACCAAAGAGAATTCAGTAATGTGCAGATACTAGCATTTGCTAAAAGCCAAGTGTAAGGTGGAAGCTCTCGAGGGGTACCTGGCAGATGATGGCAAGACCCAGGCAAACATGGTGGGCACAACCAGCAAGGGCACATGGAAGACAGACAAGAAAAGCAAAAGGGAGATTCATTGAATAATAACGCAAAGAAAATTGGTGGTTGAGGATGAAAGAGTAGTATGAAATGGGCATTAGTTAGAAGAACAACAATAGCAAAATTAAGTATATAAAGTCTTGGGAGGGCAAAACTATCTGAAGGAAATCCTGTTAAATACTTCCAAGTGGCAACTTTTCGATGATAGAAAGTTTTCCCTTGCAAGAAAAGACATATATGTTAAGAGTTTGGCATGTTTTGGGTTCCTCCTGTAACCTATAGGTGTGTATATGGTCCTCAGAATTCCCACGAAGGATGGATTGAATGTGTCTAGTACAAGTTCAGGAGATGAGGTACTGAATTAAGTAATATCTTAAATGGCTTGTGCACTCAAGGAATTACTTGGAAAACTGAGTCATTTAATCGAGGCCACAATATACCAACCTGAATGTTATTTGAGTTCAGAGAATGAGTCTGTCTTGTGGGGGGGAGCAACACTGCGAGGCATCACAGTGAAGGGTGAAAAATGTGGGATTAAACTCTAGACGTGGAATATAAAGTGAGAAATTAAACTCTAGAAGTATAATATAAAGCATGGAATTAAACTCTAGAATACTTCACCTTCTGTGGGGAATGTGATTATAATTGATATGTATGTATTATAAAAAGCAAAAATATATCAAATATCCAGGGAGACATAGTTTTGTAAGAAAAGGGAGCTCCAATGTACATGAGAAAATACTGGTTAGGAAAATGCCAAAAAATGCATACAAGCAAAATATTTAGAAACATTAAAAACGGTTGGACAATTGAAGGCGCCTATGGCCTTATTTGAAACATGTTTACATAGAACTGGAGCAACTTGAATAATGCAAAGTACTTTATTGTACATCATATGAAGAAGCTATTTGGGAAGCTGTGGAAGGAGGAAAAGTCAGATGTTGGTCATTTCACCGACGGGTGACAAAGACCAATGCGCTACTTGGTCCAAAATAGTATAAAAAGAGCTGGAAATCAGGTTCTGAACTTGCTAGTATAGACTGAACTTGCTAGCAGGTGATTTTTAAAGGACTGGTAAACGAAAAGGGAAGCCAGTGAAAAAGGAGGAGAATGAAATAATTTTTTGATATTGTACAAAAGGAAACAAAAGAGAAATCGAATTTTCAAAATAACCATCTGAGATATAGAAAGTGTAATACATACCTTGGTGAAAGAAAATTTTTTCTTTCTTGGTACGAAGAGTTGACTACTTGATCTTTGTCTTAGTTTGGGCTTCTGTAACAAAAATACCATAGACAGGATGACCTATAAACAACAGAAATTTATTTCTCACGGTCCTGGAAGCTGGGAAGTCCAGTATCGAAGTGCTGGCACGTTCTGTGTCTAGTGAGGGCCCGATTCCTGGTTCACAGACAGCTGTCTTCTCGCTGTATCCTCACATGGCAGAAGTGGGGAGGGAGTCCCTTGGGTCTCTTTTATGGAGGCACTCATCCCATTCATGAGGGTGCGACTCTCGTGACCTGATCACCTCCCCAGGGCCCTGCCTCTCCATATCATCACATTTGGGGGTTAGGGTTACAGCATATGAATTTTGGGGGCACATGAACATTTACTCTATAGCAGTTAATATAATTTATGGTTTTAAGACTTGGAAGCCACTTTTATTGGACTATTATCATTACCGAATGCAGAGAATAAGATATTTGTGAGAACATAATTACGAAAGGTAATAGAAGAATATGTGAGTTCAAAGCCCTTTGCTTAAGAGAGAGTTGAAGGCTGTCCAACAGTAGTCATAGGCAGAAAGGGAATGGGATGGGGGATGTGGGTTTCAGCATAGTCCTGGATTAATTAAAAGAAAGCATTTTATAGGACAAGACATGATTTTTAGTGGAAAGTTGAAAATAAAAGCAGGATGCCTCTGAGCTGCTGAAACATAATGCAGCAAGTGTGTAACCCACATTCTGATAGTAGATAGGCAGATTGAGAAAGTAATAGCATCGAGTGTTATGACTGAGAAAAGAGTTTCCGTGAGTTGCAACCCTATTCTAGTCCACTTAAGTTCCAAAGAACACGTGGAAAATAAAGAAGAGGAAATGGCCATGAGGCAGTCAGTTATGATACCAATCAGAAGCATATGTGTTGAACATTTACTATGTGCAGAAAACGGATATCCTTCAGGGGGAAAACTTTTAAAAGAAGACTTTGAAGTCAGGACAAAGTATTTTGTAGGTACATATTGGATGGATAAATGAATGAATGAAAAGAGCGCGTATACAAGGGAAAAATCTTAAGAGCAGTTTCATACAACTAGTCAGTGAGTCCAGGGTATTAAATGAAGTATAGTGCTTTTATATTGTAAACAAATAGCAAATCTTTTCAGAATCTCGATCATAAAAATAAAATGATAAAGATAGGAAGGGAGAGGGAATAAGATACTATAAAGGGAATGAAAATCTCAGATAGACTCGTAAATATCTGTGAATAAATTCTCGAAAAAGCTAAGTGGAAAATAGAGTTGGACAGGTGAGGACAATATAAAATCCTGACAATATGGGCTCTGTCTTATTGAAAACCCTTTGCCTTTTTTTCAAATACAATACCTGTTCTTCATTGCGCTATAATTTATATCCAGGTGCCACGATTGTAAGTGGCTCTTGAAAGTTATTTTTGAGATCTTCTGAATTACTAGAAGAAAATGTTATTTAAAATTAGTTGAGATACATATTTCTCAGTGAAAGGGGCTGGCAATGAGAAAACTAGAATTCTATTTGTGATTGTTTAAAAAAATAGGAGTAACTAAGCATGAAGGAATTAAAAATTTTTTTCATCAAATATTATAATGCTAGGATGGGTTACCATATTGATAAAAAACGATAATAATGTTTAAAGCTTAAAAAGAGAGAGAGAGACAGACAGAGAGAGACAGAGAGAGAGAGAGAGAGAGAGAGAGAGAGAGTGCACGCACTAACAATTTTAAAAGATGATATGGGAATTAAGGGAAAATGAAACCAAGTGGATATTTGTGGAAATCTCAAGAAAAAAAAATTGCTAGGTTAAAATGCGGGTGAACTTTGACTTACTCAACATGTAAGACTTAAGGAAGATATGAGGGAGGAAAAGACAAAATCTGTGCAAGAGCCAAATGTGCAAAAGATAGCATGAGTCATCACTAGTGCTAAAAAGGAGGTGAGTTTTGAGTTCAGAGCACAGACTCCGGCAAACAGGTGTGGTCCCTGCATAGTCGAGGAAGAAGGAAGGTTGTGCACATGTTGCTGGTACCCTGGTCACTAAGTTATCGTGCTAACTCTAAGGAGAGATTATTATATAAATTCACTTGAAATTGTTGATAAAAAGGTGTTTATAAAATATGAGTCATCATATCAGAGTTTTCAGGGAGAGACAGATTAGAGAAAGTAAAGAATGATGTAAAGTAGCAAATTTTATGTCAGTGACTAGTTTTTAAATGAAATGTTGGTTATGTGATATTTTAGAGAAATGGCTAATTAGTCAAAAATGAAATGTATTGGTATTGATACTACAGAAAGATAAGAATATAAATACCTTAGAGGGTGCTTTATTGCCCTGGAATGAGCTCCAGAGGGACATTACTATATGTTCAGATTTATTGGAATGCAAGTTTCAATCATTGACGCTCAATTAGTATGCTGTAAATTGATGGCCTAAACTGGAGGTCCTTAAGTAAGCAGCAAACTATGGAATAGAGCCAACTTTCCAGCAAAAGGAGCCCAGTGTGGTTCTACCTTTAAGTCTAGAGAAGAGTTAGAATCCCAGAGTCTCAATTTAAAAATATTTATTCAAAAAGTTTTAGAATATGGTGCAGGCTGCAAGAGACATCTACAAGCAGAGTCCAGCCCACGGGCCACCAGTTTGCCATCTGTGTTCCAAATTGAAAGCACCAGAGAGCTCCCTATTGCAGGGTTTTGTGCTGTGTTGATTACATGTAAGCACTTATGGTGGGAGCTGGCACACGGTGGAAGAACTGGCTCTTGAGACATTTACTATTAACATAATATATGTTATAATTAATTATATATCACATGTTAATTATTTAATTATTGCTTACCTGATACTAAACATCTTACAAAAATTTGGAATCCTCCTAAACAACCTGGATGAAGCCCTCAGGGTGTGGCCGTGCTTTGGCAGAGTGGGGCCATTTGGCAGTACAGTGAGGACTGGTCCTGAAGGCCAGGATGGGTTCCCCAGGGGCCCAACGGGAGGCTATCACACATCTGTCATAATTTACTGAATTAGGGCTCTGGCGGAAAATCATGAAATATTTGGGTCAACAATAAAACAATCATGCAGATGTTTTATTAAGCTCTCTGTTCGACTGTTTCTCAATTTAGAGTCATGCATATATGCACGTGTGCTTTTCTGTAGTTCTGGTATAAAAACGGAAAGTTACAAAGGGTGAACCAAATAATGCAATTCATCTCAAAATAGGTTCCCCATCTACCGAAGGTGTTTTGGAATAAAAAAAAGGTTAAAAATTATTTCTTATAATTTTTGTTCATGTTCCACATACACACACACATATATGTATACATACATTATACACACACACACACATGCACATCTAAATCTTATGTAGGTAAATACATATATTTCTGCTCTGAAGGATTCAGTATTTCCCATTTTCTCAGTGTTCGTATTAGGGTTCTCCAGAGAAACAGAACCAGTAGGATAGATAGATAGGTAGATAGATAGATAGATAGATAGATAGATAGATAGATAGATAGATATAGATAGATATATCTCTTTCCCTCTCTCATATATATATATATATATATATATATATATATATATATATATATATTATATATTAGGAATTGGCTCATATGGTGACTGAGACTGAGGAGTTCCATGATCCGCTGTCTGCAAGCTGGAGAATTAGTAAAGCCAGTGGTGGTGTAATTCAGTGGGAGTCAGAAGGTCCGAGATCTGGGGGGCCTATAGTGTACATCCTGGGGACTAGGAGTGCCAGCAGATGTCCAAGAGCAGGAGAAGACTGTTGTCCCAGCTCAAGCACAGAGAGCAAATTCACCCTTCCACCTTCTTGTTCTATTCAAGCCCTCAGTGGATTGGATGACACTCATCTGCACTGGTGAGGGGATCTTTGCTCAGTCTACCGATTCAAATGCTAAATATCTTCCAGAGACACCCTCAGAAATAATGTTTTGCCAATAATCTGAGCATCCCCTTAGCCCAGTCGAATAAACACATCAAGTGCCCCATCACAGTGTTTTTATCTGAGGTGTGGACAGTTACCAAATCCATGTAATATTAGATCATAACAGTTGGTTAATGACTGGAGCACAGTGATAAGCCCCATCTGTTCTGAACTTTTCTATATAATGGGAGAAATGCAGAAGATCTCAGTCTTCCTACAAACATAAAATAGGAAAGAAGGTCCCATAAAAAATCATTGACAAAATGAAACTTTCAAAATAATGGGGGCACATGCACGGCCTGCTCTGTCCTAGACCACTCTTCAAGGGACCAACTGGAAGTTGCATAATAAGAAGTGGAAAAGACAGGGTTCTACCTGGCGTTCACAGACATTGAAAGTTGGTCCTGTTGGCTAAAAGGCTTTCTCAGTACAACTGGTTGTTCACATCTAGCTTGGCTCTAAAATATTTGGTTCTTTCTTGGAGAGCGATTGACAATTATGGTTCTGTTAACAAGAATTTCTGGAACAGAATTGGCCTTTCCCCCTTAATGCTGAGGTATTGGAGACATTTAGAAGCGAAGGGAGCCACATGCTGCCCCAGTTGTTACCATGGTTTGCAGTCTTTTCCTGCCTCTTTGCATGCTAATGACCTGGGCCCATCACATTTCGGAAATCGGTTTCCTGTGCTGTGTAAGAAGGTGGTAAACTAGTGGATCCTTAAGGTCTCATCCACCTCTAAAATGTCATGTTTTAACGAGCAGATATTGCGGTTATCAGTGCCATGCCAGATGGCTCTTAGCTCTTCCCACTGGGTTTCAGTTTAACAGCCGTGACGATGTTGGAGGCAGCTCCAGCATGTACAGGATCTGCCACATTCTCTCACATGAAGAGATATATCATTTCAACTCAGCAGGTTGGATGATAGTGTCTCCACTCTACTAGGAGGAAACTGAGAGTTGTGGGGTTTCAGTGACTGTCTCAAAACCACACAACAGGTAAAGAATGCAGCTGGGTCCAGATTCAGTCTGCCTCCCCTGAAGGCCCCCTGCTTTCCTTTGATCACACTGTTCTCCCAGTGAACTATGGGAGTGTTCTCCCAGTGTTCTTCAGAGCAGAACGTCTAATAACTGATAGGGAAAAAAGACTTCTTAAGGTGGAACCACTGCACATATCCTGATGCATATTTTACCCCCACCATGCAATTTTTAATGACTTAAGTTTGGGCTACGTGTATTAGAGAAGAAAGATGTAGCCATCTTTCCCCTTACATACATGCTTCATTATAGCAAGTAGCCGATTATATTGAAATGTTTTATTACCACTATTGTCTCCCCATTAAGTATTATGTTCATTGAGGACAAGGCCTTAGTATTTTCCCCTTTATGCCTAGCACTTAGTACAATATTTGGCTCAATGTTTATAGAACAAATAAGCAAATACATAATTAAAACAATTGTAATAATAGTTTTTTTAAATCAAAATTAATTTTTAATTTGGCTTGGCCCCAATCTTATTGGTTCTCTGCCTCCAATGTAATAATTTTTACGCTTATTGGAAAATTAAGGGAAATGGGATCGTTTAGTGCATTAAACTGCAATGTAAGCATTTGGAGTGTCCAGATTTTAATGCTCTTTTGGCTGATGTGTTTCTGTAACATTGAATAAGTTTCAACTTCATTCAACACTTTATCCTCATTAAAAAGAGGATCCACATCTAGGCAGTGCTGATGGGCATTCGGATCAATAGGAAGGATCATTCTAACCTCGAAACCAGGAGGTGTGGTTTGATGGACTTTATACCCACTCTAAAACCTCGGTGTCTGCTATTTTAGAAAAAGAAAGAAAAAGGAAGAGAAATTGTAGGTCTTTAGCTTTATTATTATTTTTTAATTACTCATTTGACAATGAAGCCATTTTCCCAGTAAAGTAGTTAACTCTGGGATCTGAATTTATAAATCAGAGGTTTGATTTATAGACTTCACCTTAAACAATAGTATTCTCTGAGTTTCAGAGTTTAAGATTAGTCTTTAAACTGAGGCCTTGAGTAAGGGGGTGAAGGTTGGTTTAAAACATGTTTTACTTTCTGATTCTATTAATTATTCAACAGCAATTTATTGAGCACCCATCAGAGGTTTCACATAGGTGAAAAAACTTGTTATCTGCAAAGTGCTAGTGGGTGGAGCTCTAACAGGTACTCAGTAATTAATGAAGCATTTTTAGACACATGTATATCATTTCATTGATTGTCAAGAGAAACCCATAATAGACCTTTAGGTCCTTCTAAATATACATTTCCTGATAGCTGATACCTTGTCAGCTTTGCTTCTCCATATTAGTACTTAGAATAGTGGCTGGCAATAATAGGAGTAAGTAGACATTTGATGAGTTCATAAATGAGTGAGTGATTAATGAAAGTAATAGTGCAAAAAAGCCTGAAAGGTAGTCTAGGTCTCAAAACGCTTGTTCTCTGGGATAACCTCAGGTAGCCATTATAATACATGTTTTTAAGATTTTGAAAAATTGAAGTATGCTTATTTAAAATTTTACACACACACACACACACACACACACACACACACACACACACACACTTTTTTTTTCCTCAAAGGAAGGAGAAAAGTTAAAAAGAAGTTTTGCTTTACTTTGTTTCCCTTTATGCATTGTCAGCACAGAGAAATGATGTTTGTAGTCAGTACCCCGTCACCAGTTCTCATGGGCTGTCCTGTCGATGGTGGGTGATGTGGGATAAGTGATTCTGATGTCAGTCGTATCATATTTACAGAGCAAAGGCTACATTATAATGTGGTTTCCTTTAAATTGTTCAGAGTAGAGAGAAAGTCAACTTCCACTTTGTCTCAATTTTGATGTTCATGTTTGTGTTGGCAAGAAAGGGGGCTTAGGCAAGTGACCCTTAGTGCCATGTACCAGCCTTCCCTGGTTTCTTCCTCCTCTGTCTGTGACAAAAGTTTCACCACAGTTGAACATCTGTGTGCATGGTACTGAAAGCTGTTGACGCATTTGAGAGGGAGCTTGCAGTGGATGTTGGAGGACATGAAAACCCAAGGAGACAGAGGTGGAGCACCTGCCACACCCACAGTTGATCTGAGACACAGACACGCCAAACATGCCCCATCTGCAGCTGATTTGAGAGACACAGACACACCAAACATGCCCCATCCGCAGCTGATCTGAGCAATCGCACATGTGCTCAGCATGTCTCAGGATTGCTCGGTAAGTTGGACATTTCTTAGAAAGAAGTATGTGATTAACATTCTGAGTTTGGAGACAGTTTTTGTTTCAAAAATTTTAAATCCAGTATATTTTGTGAGATGCCTTTGCAGAAAAGGCAGAGTTAGCATTTTACTTTCTTCGTGTGTTTAACACTGGATCTCTGTTTTAGGCTTAAGTTGGTCTTTCCCTTACCCAACTTTGAATCAGCCTTCCTCCTAAGAGTTCTGGCTTCTTTCATTGAAGGGCAGTGTTTAGAAACCAGGCTATAGGAGCTAGGTGGGCGTATTGCTACCACGGTGTCATTGCTTCTAGACTTCTCAACATTGCAGTTAATGGTCACTGTTAGTAAAATGGACATTTCCAATAAAGGCAAAATTTCAGCCAATGTCATCTGCCACATCGTGTGAGTGGCTCTGCAAGAGGCTGTGTGGAGTGGTGTTAACAACTGGGTGTGAATGTCAGAGAAACCCGGAGTCATCTTATCGCCATCAGTTTCTTTCTGTGTAAAATGGGGCCGTTAAATGACTGTACCACGTTTGCAAGGAGAGCTAGCTAAGGTAATACAGCTCTCCCTTCCTTACCCATTTGCCTGATAGCCTTGAGTGATTGATGATGCTTCTACCATTGTTTTGCCATATTTCTTCCATATTTTTTTTTCACATGATCTGATCAGGGAATTATAAGAGGAAAACTACATTGTTATTAATGAAAAACATTTTTAAAGAGGAAGTACTTAATATACTCTTAGTGAGTATAGCAGGATGATCACAAATTGGTTTCCAGCATATTAATCTTCCTATTGCTTCTTTATCTATTCTTTGTCTATAAAGAAGAGGAACTAATCTGGGCCCCTAAGCTGATCTCATCAGCCTTTACTGCAGCTTCGAAATCTCACAATCCAGGTGAACTGCAGTCACACGTGGTTGATCCAAGTCAGCTATTTCAAACCTAAACCAACAAGTGGCTGTGTGGGCAGTGTAGGAAGAGGAAAGCAATTGTCCTATAGCAGGTCTGGTCTCATTTTAGCATCTCCCAGAATAAGGTCACAACCATTTCGGCTGTCGAAGCATTTATGTTTTTCTGGCTTCACAAAGCCAATTTCCCACAGACATTTTAGGTTTTTTACTATGTTTGTGAGGTGTCATGACCCTTCCACCCAGCTGAGTGACATAAGGTGGTTCTTTCTCTCTGTTTGTTTTGGACCCCAAAATATGATCTTTAAGGCGTAATCACTTTCAGAAACTCCCACAAAGACCCCTTAAGGTTGGTGTTATTTGGTAAAGCCGATTGGGATGCGCTGTGACCAGTAGTTAGCTAAGTCCCATCCTGTGGGGCTCAGAGTGCAATTTATATGACTGTCTCGTCAGATGTCAAAATGTGATGACGTGTGCGTGGGACTTGTGGACGGCCCTTGTGAATTCGATTCGAATAGATATAGTGAGCTCCAGAAGCTGACTTTACTTTTATGATTTCTCAATTGCTTCTGACACTGTTTGTCAAATTTATAAACTAAATGTAAAATAAGGTAACAAATTGCTATTTGAATAATTCCAAATATACATCATTTTCTAGATTCCATATTCATTTAATGCCTGTGAATTATAGGCCCAATCTATCAGCATTATTCAAAGTACTTTTATGATAATTTATAATGTAGGGAAATCCTATACTCTAGAAAAAACATTTAGGCTCTCCTGATTTTATAAAGGTGTTTAGTTTGGTTTAGTTTCCCGTATTAACAAATTATCGCATAAATAAGTTTTTTTTTTTTAAAAAACATACGCTTTGAGCACTGGATATGAGCTAATTTGATGAAGCTTTTCTTAAGACATTATAATATTTTTTTAAATTTTAGCTGTCAATGTCTGTCTTTAGTAAAATTGTTTATGCACAATCCTTTCTTTATAGAGCACACTGTCTACATAATTGGATCTTTCTGAATGACTCAGAGTGACCTGGGTGAGCCTCCCCACCACTGTGCTCTGAGAGGTGTTCAGTGATAGCCGGAGGGGCACTGAGGTGTGTGGATGTGCTGGCTTTTACACCCAGTGACTTCACGCTGCTTGGCTTTCCAAGGTGGTGGTTCTATTTTCCTCTCCCTCGAGGTCACTTCCCATTTGCCACTGCTTCAAACGATTTCCCTCCTCCTTGCTTTAACTTGCCCGCCCCTGGAATATTAGGAAAAGAAAAAGGAAGATTCATTAAGCTGTGTTTTTAGTGAGTCATTTTATTTAATCTTCACAGTTATCTGAAGAGGTAGGGATTATTTCCATGTTCATGGTCAAGAGTGCTGAATTCAGAGAAGTTAGGTAACTTGGCCAGTATTTAACTGAATCTGTGAAACTCAAAATCATTTATTCCCTTGCCACACCACACTGAAATTGTCTGGGGAAGTCAAAGGACTATCATTCTTTAATTCAATATGTTTTTGTTAAGCACTCACCTGACTTGACTTAAATGACTGTCTTCTTCCTAAAGAGATCTGGTCATGCCAAGTCTTTCCTTGTTCATTTTATTCCCCCATTTCCTCCCACCCAAACTGTCCCTTTCATCTTTTGCATCTTGTGTCAGGTCCAAGCTCCTAAGCCTAGCCCTTGAGGCTCTCTCAACCTCATCATGGAGAGATGCCATTTGTAATTTATCTGCCCTGTCCTGTGCAGGCATTGCTGCACATGTGCCTGGAATGAGGGCATAGCCAGTATCTGCCTTCTGGTCTACAGTGCAAAGTCTCTGTATGTTCTTTGAGGCCAACCACTGTGTCTTACATAGTAGCCACTTGGAATCAGACCCATGGGCTTTGAGACAACTGTTTTCTAGGACATTTAGTTATTTCATTCTGTTTTGTTTTAGGCGTCTATGTTCTAGGTGCTGATCATGTTCCAGTCTAACTCACGGATACATTGTTCTATAAAAAATGTTTAAAGAGCTTAGAACGCTGACCTTATACATACTACCTTAAATGTTTTATAAGACTTTTTTTTTTTTTCATTAAACAGATATTATGTGTCTTAGGTTGAACCAATTCCAGTGCTATGATTTGGGGAACCACTGAAATCTGAAAATCCTGCAATATTGCAAACTTCATCAGAGTCATTATCTACACCTTGCTAATTAAGTTCTATTTGCTTCCAACATTGCAGCTATAGATCAGTTTTCTTTGTCTAAGTGTTTTTTAAATGTGTGGCACTGCAAACTTGGAGAGCAAGAAGCAGGCTTTTTTTTTTTTTTCTGGTGTATGGGATTGCCTACAGAGCGATAAGGACCGCTAAAGAGAAAGCTGGCTGCAGGCCGCAGGTTGTGCAAGCGCAAAGATGCTTTGGAAAGACTCCTCAAGCCCTTCTGTTTTCTTAACCACGCACATGACATCTCTGTGCAGGGAAGCCCTCAGATTACAGCTGAGTAATTCAGGGTGCATTTAAGAAAAACACATTAGTCTCTATGTTGTATGTGTTGTCAGAACTCGAAGGCAGGATGATCCTTTTACATTGGGAATCCTTAACTCCCTGAGCAACCCTATTTCCAAAGTCCTCCCTCTGTCCTCTTTTGAGATGCTGAAGTATGCATAGCTCCATCTGCCATGTCACCACAAACGCCGTGAGGCAGGGCCATCTCCATCCTCCTCACACCCTGCATGCACGTCCAGCCCTGACAAGTGAAGAACATCAGACAGATGAGGTGTGTGCATTGTCCTCCCTTGATGTTGCCAGTGTGGATGGCAGGGAAGCCACTGCGCCCGCTGGGTGACCGGAAATCCCTTCTCCTGTGTGCGCATTGTGTTGTTTGTGCCCTCGTCAGCAGCCACTGTCCTCTCTGTGAGGTTTTCTTTGTGGCTAATCCTTAGCTGCTCAAAATGGCTCGCTTTACATTTGGTCCGGGGCTGCTGTTCCCCAGTGGAATGCAACTCTGCTGCTTTACATCCTTTTTAAAATCTGGTTTCTTTCCAATTTTCTAATATTTATCTTGCCTAAAAAACTTTATTAAAAAACTTAAATTTATAGAAAAATTACAAGAATCGTAAAAATAAACTGACTGCTGTCCAACTAGATTCATCACTTCTTTACATTTTGCCACATTTGTGTTTTTTCTCTCTCCAAATTATTATTGTTACTTTTTGCAAAGCCATTTGAGTGTAAGTTGTAGAAGTTGTCCCCCTTAGCCCCTAAACACTTCAGCCTGATTTTCAAAAATAAGGATATTTTTTCACTTAAGTATATTTATTGAATTCAGGAAATTTAACATTCTTACAATTCTATATTCAATATACTGTCCATTTTCAAATTTTGTCAATTAACTGATACTATTCTTTATAGCATATTTCCCAGTGCCAGTGTCCAGTCCAGGATGACACATGCATTTAATTGCCACATTGGCCTATCTTCCTGGAGGCTGCCATTCTTTTCCATTCTTTTTTAATATTGTTGTTGTTGTTTTTTTTTTTTAATCCGGCTAGGGGCCACATTTCCATTAGCATGACTCCAAGGCTGGTTTGGAGGATCCCGGGGTTGGAGGCCTTGTCTTGCTTTTCATGCATTATAATTCAAGGTGACAGTGATGGACCTGCTCAGGAAACTGGTCGTGACAGGTCCATCTTACAGCATAGAGAAAGTTGACATTTCTCTATGTCCTTGAGCGTTGTCTGAAGCTTGATGCTATGTGGATGCCGCTGTCTGTCAGCTCATTGCCAGACTCTGCTCCTAAAAAAGCTGAATTGGGGAATAGCTTTCAGCTCTTTATCTCGGTGATGATCTTTTGCTGTGTAGGATTTCCCCGATGCAGGCTAGTGCATGACTTCATTCTTTTAGGGTATGCAGCCGTCCCCACTCTGCCTGCCAGCTCAGTCCATGCTTGCTGTGTACGTTGCTGGGAACTGTCACCAAAAGCATCTGTTCCTCTTTGTGGTGGATATTTGGGATTCTCTCAGAGACAACACCAGCAGATGGGTGTGCAGGAAGCTCTTCCTGCACCCCAACCGTAACCCTAACAGGCATGTTGGTCTCTGGGTTGATCATCAGGAATTCCTGTGAAGTCTACTGAACCTGGTGTTCAGTCTAAATCTACTCCTCTAATGATGAAGAATAGCCCTGACGGAAACTGAGTTAAAATGCCTGGTTCAAGTGTTTTCTATGGGCATTTCCCCAAACCCGAGATTGCCCACAGGATAAAGTGCTACTGGAATGCAGTCCATAATTCAGAAAATAAATCCATTTGTTCGCCATATTTCTTCACAGGATGTGCAAGGAGGTAGAGATTACTCAGGAGTTCTGTACTTGATTCCCCTTCCCTGAAAGCCAGGGATAGCATCATGCCACTGTTACAGCTCTGCTAGATTGATTTTTTAATCTAGTCCTCGACAGGAAAGACATCACGGAAACGGGCTCATCGGGGGGAAAATCATTAGCCATTAGCTGAGCTGTGTCCTTGTTATCAAAATAAACTCCACTGACTTTCAATGTCACACTCTCTCTGATCTGATTATGTGTGGTGCTCACCTATTGGTTACTATGATCTTTGATGAAAGTATAGATGCGTGTCATTTCTGAGTTAACAGTCTGAGGTAACAATATGAACTATAAGTGTATACTGCTTTAGTCATGGATGCGACAGCCTCTCACAACCGGAACTGTGGCTTACCTCCTTGATCCTTTTGTTTGGGCTACTTTGATGCCCGTAGTTATTTAGAACCTACCCCAGGCCTTTCTGGCCTTGTTGATATACTCAGATTACCTATGCAGGAGAATTATGCAACCTGTGCATGGAAAATAAATCAAATTTTTATTTTCAGTTGACTCTTTGCTCTTTAATCTTTTTGTGATTTTCTACCTTCCTACCTTTCCTTCTTTATCGTGTCCTTCATCTCACTGAAAGGAAATGAGGTCATGCTTCACTTGCTCCCAGATTACTTACATTTGAACTTGAGGCATTGGGAGCATAGCTGAGACTTGAGAAGGAAATGCAAAGTTCTCTGAACCCTCAAGGTGGATGGATGTTGGTGAGACCATGCTGCAAAGCCCGCCCCTCTAGCAGAGCACCTAGCTATGCTGAGTGGTGCCTGCATTCTAACACACACTGGTTTTCAGTGCCAGATTAGGAAGGGAAGAAAAATCTAATAAAACAGAAAAAGAGGCAACAGGAAAAGTGTCAAAAGAATATCTAGGAACTGAAGAGGCCTTGATTCCTGAACTCATCTGGTCTAGGGGCCAGTGGCCCTGTTAGGACATAATTTTACAGGACACTCACCCCCTGCCCCCAACCAAGAACCTGAGTAGTGGGGGAGGAGAGAGGGAGAGAGAGAATTATATTAACATGTTTGAGTCAGTAGACCAAACTAATATGTGAAAACAATTTCCTTTTTAAAAAATGAAAAATAAATGGATTTAAAGAAAACTAATTAATGGGACCAGAGTTGCCATTCTTTGATTTATTGATAAAAGTGAGGTAGGACGGTGCATCTGCCAAAATTCATTATTTTAACCTTTTACTTTTTTCTCCTTCCTTCCTCCTCGACTACCACCTTCCCTCTGTCCCTCTTAAGAGTTATCGGGAACTTGTATTTGGACGTGGCTGCAGCGGGGTGAGAAGGGAGAGTTGCTAAGTTTTCAGTTTTCATCACAGGCCTGTACAGCCTGGGCAATTGACTGAGTTAACTCCAGGGGATAGAATTAATGATTCTCCCGGGGACAGCAAACATGTTACTGAGAGCCGAAAACTAACATTTATGGTTTGTAATTCCTTAAAAGTTTAGTCTATGTTCCTCCCATGAATATGGCCCACAGTCTGTGAGCCTTCGACCTCAGAAACTAATTAACCCAGACTCGTGAGAAGTGGGGGTTGAATGCCAACTCGGCAGTCATGCTGAATTCCTGATTGGAGAGAGGGCGGGGGACACATTCTGGAGCATTCTGTTGGGAAAGTCTTATTTAGAGAGCATGCTGGGAATACAGCTGCTGCCCTGACGTTTCTGCCAAACAGCACTAGGGATGAGTATGTTCTGAACTTTGTCTTTTGACACAACTGTTACAGATGTGTTGGCTCTGAAAAAAATCTGGCCTACTTTTTTTTCTTTTTAAGAATAGTAAACATTTAACTGTTTAATTTTGGATTTTCCTAGATTCTTAGGAATTTATTTTTACTTGGTCCTAACATAGATAGTTCAAAGCTTACACTTCTTTACAGTTTATGAAATAACCTTAATAAGTGTTTGGAAGGAATGTTCTTTGAAATAATATATCATATCAACTATTACATTTTTGTTTTCATTAATTATGCAATTTGTGAAGCTTACGCAAGAGGTAAAATTTAGTTTTTCATTCATTTAAAACATAACATCAATTCCATTTTGATGACAAAAATAATACAAAGTTTGCTCATTTCAATGCAGGTTTCAAAGTGGGTTTTAAGAGAGGGTGGTATGGTTTAATTTTTCTTACTTCGTACTTGCTATTGGGAATGATTAGGTGGTTTCCCAGTACTTAACTGATCATACAGTACTCTCTGTTTTCTCATCTGATTTTAAGTTCCCAGTTTTTAAGTGCTAGATTAGGCATATCATTCTTGGAGGTCAAAGGTCATCTTGAAGTCACCGGCGACCTTTAACTTTCTTTGGCCCAGGTGGTTTTGACTTAGAGTAGAGAAGGACACTCCACATATTCTTTGGCTCTATTTTCATCGAATGCTTTTCATTGTATGGGTGCTTTCCGGGAGGGTTTGAAGAGCATGTAGGGTTCAGCCAGCTAGAGCTACCTCTGGGGGAGAAGTTCGAGGAGTGCTTTCTAAGGAGTGATTTAAATGGAGCAATCTCTCGCCATTTTGTATCTTCCTTCTCAGTTTACTTAAGTTGAGCCTTAAATACATTTTGAGGAATTTGAGGAGACATTTGATTCAAAGGGTAAGCAGTTCTTGGGCTGCTGGAGTTAAAGAAGCACTGAGGCTTTCTTTCTATAAATATAAAAAATGGATGCTGTACACCTTAAATTTATACATTGATATGTCGATTATATCTCAATAAAACTGGAAAAAAAAAAGGTCTCTCTCTCTTTCTCACACACACACAGAAATGGTAGTGCTTCAGGAGAATGTAGCCAAAAATTAAGCAAGTAGGCCCCTAAATCTGGTAGGTGGAAAGGGAACAAACATCAAAAATTTTTTTTCAGAGAATCCAAGGTTGGAATCCAATAGCAAAAATTTGGCTGCCACTTTCTAGCGGAGGCAAATCCATTGTGTAGGAATGTGAGGGGGAGCTCAGTGAGTCAGAGAAATTTATGGTGGGCTCATCCCTCTCTCCCAGGGATGGAAGGTTATTTCTTACGATGAGAATAATTCTCCAGCAGGAACATTGCTGGTAGAACATTGAGGCTTTAAGGAAAGTTAGTAGAATTTGTGAAAAAAACCTTTTTTCACATTTTTTTCTTATGTGGTAAAATGTACATAACATAAAATTTACCATTTTAACCATTTTTAAGTGTACAGTTCAGTGCCTTTAAGTACATTCACATTGTTGTGCAACTGTCACCACCTTCCATCTCCAGGACTCTTCATTTTCTCAGAGTGAAAGTCAGTACTCAGTAAACAGGAAAATACTAACACAATATGGGTTTGAGGCACACACACTCTACACTTATCTCTAGGAAGCTCGGGGAAGAGTATATTGTCTTGCGTTCTCCGTGGTAATATTTGGTTTTCGTTAAATGTTAATACTAAAGATGTAGGAGTTTGGTAAGTTATGAGCCCATTCTCTGTGGAGAGGTTACTTACAATAATAATACAGGGTGGCGGTGACATGGAATAGAAGGAAGGCTCCTGGCTTCAGAGTTCAGGACAGAGATTTAAGATTGGATTGCATGGCGACACAGTCACAAGGGCAACGGCATTCAGAGGGACTGGGTACAGCTGTACATCACATACACAGAGTATAAGAAGCTGCCTGGGAATGTGACATTTTGGGCTGTGGCCCTACCTGTGCAATGCATGTCAGTTGACGATAGTCGATCTCTAATTTCTGTGTTCATTAAGTTAACAGAATTCAATAAGAATGACTGATTTGTTTCTATTTAAAATTATAACATTTTATCGCATTATGTGTTTTATCTGAACACATTCTTAAAAATAAACTTTTGCTTTTACTTTTGTTGTGAGCCAAAAATTTGAGAACCATTCACAGATGATTGGCCAGTGAACCATTTCAGTAAAGATTTGCTCTGCTTTTCAAAGGGGAAAAGTTTATGTTATTCCAGTTTCCTGTCTAGTCAACAGAGTAAAACAAAAGAGGAAAGATGGGCCATTTTGATTCCTTCAGCTCCTTGAGCTTTATAAAATAAGATTTCCTATCATGTGTTTTGCTCCACCTAGATTTTGTAGACAAACCTTAAAAAAAAAAAAAATTATTGTTGATGAAATATTTCCAAACGATTTGTTTTCCATTTGCACAAAGTTTAGAATAAACATGTCATGTCAGACTAGAGAGTGAATCATGGTGTTGGTCACTGAAGGAACCACCTAATTAGGGGCAGTGAGCTAAAAAACAATATAAAATAATTAAGACTGGGTGGATGAAGGAGGAGGAAATGATGATTTATTGAAAGAAAAACAAGAGCTAGAGAATATTGCCTTAAAAAGGTAAAATACACAAATTAACAAGATGGAAAAAATCTAATTGTGTGTGGTCTGAGAGTTGAGTAAAGTGCGTATATCAAAAATCACTCCAGGGCCAGGAGAAAATGAGGAGAACTGGCAGTAGGCCCTGGCATCCAGATGTCATACTGAGAATTTTGATGGTGCAGAGCTCTGGGTTGCCCAGTATGGCCAGATAGCGTGAATCAATATTTTGGTTGATAAATCAAGGCTGCATATATCCTATGCATATTTCCATATTTAATGCTGTGAAATGCATCTACCATTTAAATTGTACTGAACAAAACTCAATCTTTACCTTTTTGAAGATATTTAATGATTATAAATTTAATATATATATTTTTAGAAACTGTAGTGTATTAGGGTATTTTAATTTTTTTTTGGTGTAGTGAGATTATCAAAAGCTCTCATTAAACTGAAATTGAAATTTATGACTGAAAAGCAAATATTAATTTATTAGTTTATCATTAACATCAATTGGTGATTTCAGACTGTATTTTTAATAGAGATAAGGCATAGAGTTGGAGTAAATAGACTAAAACAATTGTAAAAATATTGAAGTATATATCACTGTCTAAATTAGTCTGTTGGATTTTGGTTATTTTATTTGTTGGATACTGGTAAAAATGGTGTTAAACTATAATGCACTCAACCAGTCTTCTACCTCATCTGCTGAATAGTGAATGCATAATGTGATCGAATAATTTTTCAGACTGAATAAATTTAACCTTTGAGGAAATACAACACATACTATGAATTCACTTGTTTTCGATCTGTTTCAAGACATGTTGATGAAAGACTGAAAGGGATTTTTTAACACTCTTTATCTTTTCAAAATATATTTCATTTAGAAGTTTATGGGTTGGATTCTATTAACTTTAGAATACATCTACTACATTTCCCTCATACACCTTTTAATTTAAGTTATCATATATGGTAAGGGATGTGCTTCTGTTAGTCTCCAACTATAAAGCCTTTCCCGTGAGTACTGAGACCTCATTTGTTATCACAGGACCTAACACATAATAAGCCATCAATCAATCTTAAATACATAATTTCACCCTTAAATATAAGGGTGTAAACCTAATCAAAAGTAGCCTAATCAAAACAATAACTCAATTTCTTTTAATCGCAGAAACAACTGCATTTGTCTAATTTCAAAAGAAATATATATTTTCAAGTTAAAGGTTCTGTAGAAGTACATTGTGAATTGATCAAAAAGGTGAATAAGAGATTTCAGTAATTTGCTCATCATAGAAGAATATTTTCATGTATATACACACAGAGACACACAGAGATGTATAATGCCTACATTTCTCTGTGAAAATAAGATTAATGGCAACTACGAAGTTTATATTAGAAATAATAATATACTAAAAAATATAAAGTTGGCCTGGAGACATTGTAATTCATATAGTAATTGGGATGTTATTGATTCTTTTTTAAAAAATTAATTTATTGGGGTAACATTGGTTAATAACATTATATAAGTTTTAGGTATGGATACTATTGATTCTTAATATGAGGTTAATTTACTACTCTAAATCCCTTTGCTAATTTAAGACAACAGTAACTGTGGCCACACATGAGAGATTAGTGTTGGAATCCAACAAATAAAGAAAAAGCAACTCAAAAGAATTGAGTTATCGCCTAGTATTTTATCTGCAAGTCATAAAATGAATTGGAAGTGGAAGCCATTTTTGCCATCTGATTAAATCAGATATTGTAACACAAAGATATCCATGTTGTTGCTCTTAATTGTCAGGTATCTATCTATAGAGAAAAATTAACCAAATAGTTGCCAGTTTATTGTGAATTTGGCCGATTACATCATTATTATTTTACTCTCCTAAGGATTTCATTTTTTATATATTGTTTGGCCAGGTTCTCCTTTTGAATAGTTTTATTAGCTTTTAGCTCATTTATGTTTAATTTCTTTCAAAAGCCAGCTCAACTCATTGCATTCAAAGTTATCTTCCTCATATTCTGTGCTGATTATTACCTCTCTTTCAGTTCATTTGCTTTGTTCTTGTTAGGTATTCCCTTTAATAACACCTTGTTCCCTCAATGCAGAAATAAAATGAATTGTTCTAAAAACTTTACTTAGAAATTAACATAGAAATTTGAACTCTAGAATTGGCAGTTTGTGGCAAAGACATTAAGTTTTTCAAAGAGAGTTAGCTGCCTGGCAGCACATAAAGATGTTCATCAAAATATGAAAATACAATTATTAAGCTTGGTTTCAGTTTCCAACGAGATAAATCTCACCAGGAGGTATTTGTTTTGAACTGTGTTCACTGTGCAGTTTGCCCTGACTCGATGTGGATTCTCTTTGTTTAATTTAAACCTCACAGTAAGTGGTAGCAAAATGCTTTCTGGAATTGTCTAGATGTTAACATGCCTAGGTGCTTTGCCATTGTAAACTGTTTTCCTATTTCTACAAATCTAAAACTCTATGTGTACACAATATGGGTGATGGGGACATAAGTGTTTAATGTACGTAAATGAGAAAATAAACTAGATCTATTTGTGTTATCATTCAAGTTGAAGGACCAGAGAAAGGGAATGAGTTATATTGTCCATATTTGATTTATTGTCTATTTATTTTCATAGTAAATTATGAATGTGTTAGTATACTAAATATTTTTCTTAAATTCTCTTGGAAAAGATTGGAAGTCTTCCTGAAGTTGTAAGACATGTTGTGAAGTATATAGTATTACATTTATCAGCGGATTAGACCATTTGTTTTCAATAGGTGCTGGTAAACTTGAGGATTTTCTTTTTTAAGTCTTAGGAGTAGGACACTGCTGAGGGTTATAGTGGGGAAGTGTGGTTTGAAAATGATGACTCTCAAAAGAACCTCAGAGGTATCTCTTGGCATCACCTCATGGCCACAGTGTGAATACCAGAGCATGTCATCGAGAAACCACGGTTTTGACTAGCAAAAGTTGAACTTCCTTCTGTGGTTTACCTCATTTTTAATTCTTTAACCATAAGTGTTGACTTGTGTCTTTAGATAGGTCCTTTGAAAGTGCCGCTTATGGCTTGCAAAGTAGCATTTTGGGTCCACCATTCATTATCTTCCATAAAAGCCCGATGAACTTGTCGATGGTTTTAGTTGCAGCCCTGCTCAAATTTGCACGTGACCTGGATGTATGTCACATAGAAATCTTCCAGATGGATCTATGACCTCTGTCAAATACATAGAGGGATTGCTGCACTGCCTTTCAGGGTATTCATTCAGAATAAACCCATTCGAGAGTTTATTACATGAAATTTCGTCACATGAAATTTGTTTACATTTTGTTTGAGTTTTCAAACCTGGTTTTAAAGATCATGATGATGTTTCCAAGAGTGATTTCTCTGAGTTTAGAGAAGCATTTTAGAATCTGTCATTTATAAAGAGTGCAAATCCTTCCATTTATTTTTGAAGATGGCTTTATAAATGAATCTGGTATTTGAGACTGACGCAGTCATGAAAATTACATTTTAGCTTCATTCTGGCTGGCTGAGTTTAGTCTTAAGGTGCATATTTTTCTAAAACATGTTCCATATCTGACGAGAAAGGTGAACAGCTATGATTGCTATCATAACAGGATATTGTATTCTCTTTCTGTGCAATGGAAGTAGCGGTCAATTAACCGATATTATAATTTACTTGTTTGAAGCATAGTTTGCGGTTAGATGCCATCCCGCAAGGAAGAATAGCCATTTTACTACCCTTGTCACCGAGAATAATTGTGTGTCTTCCCCATCACAGAGCATAGTGTCTAGTTCATTAGAGTGATCGGAAAACCCTTCACCATGTGGCCTGAAGCTGCGTTTTCCACTGCACCAGTACATGCTCCTGTGCTTCAGTCCTCTGTGGATTTCTCAGTGTTTCTCAGCTTCTCCTGTCCTTTCTCATCTCCATATGGGTTCACTGCTTCCTCCTTCTGGAATGTTCGTGTTCGATGATGCCATGCTCTGCCATCTCACTCATGGTTCAGGATTCCGTTGACTTGCTGCCTCCGTGAAGCATATGCTGAGACTGGCCTGTGCCTGACAAGGTGTGGCTACTAAACACTTGTTCACTCTCTTCCTCCTTCATCTCTTTCTTCCAGTGTATCATCCTAGTCCAGGATAATTATTCCTTCACAAGCATCTTGTATTTTTATAGCAGCAATAACAGTCATCTTCTCAAATTGGTTTTATAGGCGTTTTTCTCCTTCTTGACTAGAATATACTTGCAGGAAGGAACCATGCTTTATTCACAGTCTTGCACATCACCTAGAATAGTATATGATCATCGAGCAAGTTTATGTTCACGTCAATAGCCCTAGTTGGACTTTCATTGAGGAGGCGGTTGAAACGATGGGCTGAGATGAAGTTTGGGGATTGTCTGCTGGATCTATAATATTTCTTGCATAAGGATTTGTGCTATTTCTTGCATCAATGAATATAATCATGAGTTAAATAAAGTTTGATAAAAAAGAAGAATATGAGATATATAGTTTGGCATTGGAATAAAAATATTCCTTTGAAATTGGTCTGACAGAATTGACAATTGAGAACTGAGAAAATGAAAATTGGTTAACTTCTCCTATTATAAAATAAGACACATTCTTTATTTCTCTCTCCTTTTCTTCTTCTTCTCTCCCTTCCTTTCCCTTGCCCTCCCCTACCCTTTCTTCCTATCATTTCCCATTATTACCAATGGAGTCACCATCTATCCAGTCAATCACACTCATTGAAAACCCCTTCCTCTTCTGTACTTAACACTAAATCATAGCTATGCTGTCTTCTCAATCACTTAAGTTCTTCCTCTCCTTACTTTGGTTCTGCTCCCATTCCCTCTTGTCAGAACTTGCTGTCTCATTCCCTCGTCACTCTAATCTACTTCACACAACACTCTCAGACTAATGTTACGGAAACGCAGAGAAAGGAATTGGTTTCCCTCAGTTCAGAATTTCTAAATGCTCCCAAAGATCTACTGGAAAATGAAATAGAAATCACTTTGCCTTTCATTCAAGGTCCACGTAGTCTACATTCTCCTAACCTCTCCCACTTTATTTTTTTCCAATACTTTTATCTTGTTTAAGGCTGACACGTAAGTCCTCGCTCTTCTCTGTGCACACTTGTTTGGTCTCCTCCTTGTACTGGAGTTAGTCCTGCAGGGCACAACTTCTCTTTTATTAGACAATAAGCTCCTTGATAGCACAAGTCATGTCTGAGTTATCCTTTTATACTTCAAAGTACAAGGACAGTGCCAAATACGTAGTAAGCGCTCATTAAATTCTTACAGAGTAAGCGAGAGTAACAACCTGTTCAGCCAGTCATCTAGACCATAGCATATTCCACAGTTTCACAGAAAAGGAGCATTTACTGTCCACTTTCGAGAAAACATAGCCTATTAGGATGGAAACAGGCAACACGCAGTGAGGGTCATACAACTCAGCTCACATTCCAAACCTAGATTGAAGGATGTTGCTCATCCGCTGAGGAAAATAGCAATGATTTAAAATATTTGTTTCGGGGGAAAAGTCATAATCTTGTTACCGTTGGTTTAATTAAACTCTGTTTTTGAGTTGCATCTCAGGTATATTCGCTATATTTCGCTACTCACTTAGGCTTTTCATGTTTCCATCTTAAATGTGTTACCAGCTACAGGGCTCCTTAAAGGATCAGAAGGGGAACACAATGGGATAAAGAGAAAACAGACTCCACTTTTTAGTACTCACAACGCTAGTATTCATGCCTCTGTGCTAGGTATCTGTCACTTCCCTGGAGCAAGTGGAGCCTTTAAGACGTCTTTTTAAAGATCCCCCTGTTGATGGGCGCACTACTCGCATAAATCCTTCTTGAGAGCTGTCCAGTACAGGTATGCAATGCGGCGTTAGACTAGACTGCTAGTTTGGAATTTTTCATTTAATGTAGTAACATGCAATGCATCTTCTGGGGCACAAAAGGAAAATCATTAGAAGTTCACTGAGTGTTCTTTTGATTTCAGATTTAGACCCTATTAGGAATTTTTCTGAAGGCAAAATGCAGAGAAGGTTCTGGGGTGGGATCAGAGGGTGGTTGGAGCAGGAGTTCTTTAAGGCCAGGGGACCAATTCTAACCTCTTTTCAAATCTGCTTTCCTTCAGACGTGTAGCACTTTTGCAACGGTATTTTAAAGATAATATATTGATGTTATGTTGCCAAGACTGTGATGTGAGGATGGTAAAAGAAACACGGTGAATATGGGATTCGCACACAGGTGTGAGAACGAGAGACATGCAACAAAGATGGCCAAAGGGCCAACTTTACGTTCTTATTCCACACCAAAAAACCGAGCAGGACGCGGCCTTGGGCACCTGCCTGGATGTTAGAACCTGGTCTCTTTTCCTTCACACTCCCCCTACTACCTCCCCACTACTCTCCCTCCCTTCGTTTCTTCCTTCACTCCTTCTTTTCCTCCCCTTCTCATTTCTCCCTCTCATCTCTCTCTTCCTTCTCTTCTGTTATTTGTTCTCCGACCCCTGACAACATTTCTAACCACGGCACTGTGTTGCGTTTCTCTTACTCCCGGTGGATTTAGCAATAATGATGGGGCATGAAGAAAGCACACTGTACTTCTGTCTAAAAACATGCTTTTGAATTAAAGGTTAAACTTGGGGATTATATATGCAATATATGGGGCTGTAATTTATTTATGACTAGAAATGAAAAAGAGGGCACCTATTATATCCAGCTGCTGGGATTCTCAGGAATTTTGGTATCACGTTTTAAGATAATTATAGATTAATTTCTTAATATCAAAGGTATTAATATAACAAGAAAAACACAGAAGTTAGAAACAGTGGGCTTGGGTTCTGCTACGCTGACGCGAGGCCTTTACGCTCAGGCCATTTGTCCAGGACCTCAAATCTGACTCCCCATTTGCCTCAGCACTTGGTGGTCTTACCTGTTACCTTCCCACCAGCACCTCCCAACCAGTTCCCCGTGTAGTCTCTCCCTCATTCTGTTTTCTTCCTAGGAGAGTATATCTCCACTGCCACTTCCTTTTAAAAGTGTTCTGGCTCTGGCCTCCCTCTCGTGCTCCATCACTTCTCCATATGCCAGGCGTTGTGCCCTTGGGCTATGCTGTATCTTGCCTTTGCCTCTTTCTCTTAGCGGTGCCTCTCCCCACGCCTGCCTTCTCTCACCACCCCAAGAGACCCTGTTCTGGAGATCCCTGCATCCCCTGGACAGGGTGGAGGGCCCCCTCCTCCGTATGTCTGTGGGACTCTCTCACCTCTCTTGGAGGGTGAGCTGTGCTGTGATTTCTCGTTTCCTCCTCCTTCTCACTAACATGCTCAACCCTGCACTCTTCGCATGTGGGAGGATGGCTGGCCTTTACCAGGTGCAGAATAGATGCTAAAATCTTATCATCCATTAGGTGAAACTGGGCACTGAGACTAAGTGTGAGTGAATGGATGGTCCTGGCTCACCTGGGACAGCTTCCGTTTCTGCTGACATAGCCCTGTGAGGGCTCGACTTGGAATTCAGACGTAAGAAATAAGGGTGGATATCTCAGTGGTGGTGGCCAAACTGGGGTGGGGAAAGAGTTTGTATTTTGAAGCCACAGATAGGGAAAGATGACAAACAAAAGTGGCTAGAAGAGCTCCATGTACTTCAACCCAAAAGAGAAGTTGCATATTTTTCTAGAATCGGAGGAAATAATCCAACATCGTTTTGGATGCCTGGCTGGGTAAAATTTGCTATTCTTCAAAGAATGGCTGGGAAGTATATGTTTGGGGCTCTCATGAAAGAGCCTTTGATGAGGGGAGTCAAGTGAGTGGATGGTGGGGAGACAGGAGGGAAAGGAGAGGTGATGGCTGTATGGGGGCAGGAGGATGAGCTGGTGAGAAAAAGATTCAGGGAACCTGGATAGAATTACTAAGAGTGAGAAATTTACTGATGGACGATTTCCTCCTCTAAAATTAGGAAATGTGAGTTTTACTTAGGGCCAAAGGGTCTCTAAGTCCACACATTTGCCCAGGACAGTCACTTGTTCTCAGAGAACATTCCAGGGAGCGTAGGAGGACCCCCGGGCCTCCGCATTTGTACATCGGGCCAGTGAGTCAGCAACCACTAACAGAGCCCCCTGACTCCCCACTTCATACCTCCAGGCAGTGTTTCTACCCATGGGTCCCAGGGGACACACTCAAGCCACCGACTCACTTCACACAGAGCCAACTGAACCACTGTCACATGGCAACTAATTATAGTCACATCTGTTTGCAGCTGGACTAGACCAGTGACCTGGAGGTGAAATGCTGGGCTTCATTATCATTCCCTCTAGTTCATCCTATTCCCTGGGCAGGGACATTTAATATCCACCCGCGTTGAGTGGAAGGCAGGGAAGAAAATTGAAATCAAGTCAACAAAAATTGTATGATGGGGAAAAATGAGAACAGACTGTGATCACATGTTGTTGGTCAGAGGAGCCTAGCAAACACCCACATTTCATCAGCGCATGTGGTTTGCTAGGAACCCTGTGCAGGCTCTGCAAAGTCGGTCTCTAATGAGAAACAGCATAGCATGCATCTCACATGCACCATCCATAGTCACACTATAGGAGAGAGAGATGCTGCATATTAGAAGTTTAGTTTATTTCTCAAATGTTTCATGCTAATTTGTTTTTTTGCCAAGGATGTATCAACACTTGTAGTTGTTTTCAAATTAGAGCAGAAATATTTTATAAGTCTAAAAAGTAGTAAGTATATTGTTTCTATGTTTTCCATGATTGAGTGGAATGGAAAGGTTATTTTATTTAAGGAATTCTTCTTTCTGTTGAATTAATGATGAGGAATTATTTTAACATATTTTGAATCACATCTTTCTTATACTTATCACAAATGATGATGATATAATAATAAAACAAGTGCACATGAAAACACATGGGTTGTGAGCTCCTTGGAGGTTAATCACCCTTTATAATACCAAGCATATTTTCGGAAGTTCAAAAATTATTATTTGAACTGCAACAGTTGGCTGATACTTTGCTATTAGTTTAAAAAATTCTATTTCACTTTTTGGAGAGTAAATTTTGTTTTTAAAATACACAGATCAATGCATCTTGCACAAAGTGAACACACACATGAAACAGAAGCAAGATTATGAGCCAGCATATTTCCAGAAACCTAGAAACCCTTTTGGTCCCCCGCCTCCCCGCCCTCATCACTAATAGCCCCCAAGAGTAACCACTGTCCAACTTAACTTTGTTTAGTTTTGAACTTTATGTAAACGTAAACAGAATCACCCGGTGTGTTCTTTTGTGCTTGGCTTCGGTTTGCTCAGTATTATGTCTGCAGATTCCATTCATGTTGTAGCCAATGCATGCGCAGTGTGTAGACAGTTCCATTCTGTGAATACAGATTGCCGTGTATTTATCCATTCTACTGTTTCCATCTTGGGCTGCTGTATATAGTGCTGCTGTGAACATTCTTGACATGCCTTACTTTTTTTTTTTTTAATTGAAGTACAACAAAGTGCAAAAATTGTAAGTTCACAGCTCAATGAATTTTCACAGATGGGACCACCCACCTGTGTAGCCACCACCCTAAGGAAGCAGAGAATATTTCTAGAAACCTCCCTTCACTCACTCTTGGTCAACCCCATTGACGATCACCATTATTCTGACTTCTTTCATTGTAAATAGTTTCACCTGTACTTGAAC
Organism: Pteropus medius; assembly: GCF_902729225.1. Taxonomy (NCBI): domain Eukaryota; kingdom Metazoa; phylum Chordata; class Mammalia; order Chiroptera; family Pteropodidae; genus Pteropus; species Pteropus medius. The sequence goes on from NW_024342475.1 coordinate 3,205,293, forward strand.
TGATTACAGTAGGGCCATATGGTATGCTCTTCTGTTGAAGAAGTTTTAAGATTCTCTTTCAGGGCAATCCTCTTGGAGCAAGGGTGGGGGCATGGATGTGTAGAGGGGTATTTTGCAGAATCTCATGGTAATAAAACAAGAATTACCAAAAATAGCATATGCTGGTTAAAATCACAAACAGGATGGAAGTTAGAAAATAAATATTAAAATCCTTCATATATATTCTATTTCTTTATGATGTTTTTCTATCCCAAAAGAGCATGAGGCCTTGGTGTTTTTTTGTTTGTTTGGTGGTCATTTTTTATATACCACATCAACATTTTTTGGTAATGAAATGGAATTAAATTATAATAGAATTGAAAAGTTCAAACTCCAGTAGCACGTGATCAGCGCAAATATTGTTTCAGTAATAAAAATGTGTGAGCATGCCTTTGATGCTCACCTGTACGCATCTCTGGGGATATGCCAGGAGCGGAATTTCTGGGAAAGATGTGTGTGCAGGCTTGGCTTCTGGAGGTGTGGCCGAATGATTTTCCAAAGTGGTCATTCCACTTGATAGTCACACTGGGGGGGTAATGAAAGCTCCACTTTCGGTTTCTGCATACTTTTAATTTCTGCCCAGGTAGCCCTAAAACACATTCCTTTGTCTCCACACATTTCTTTAATTGGATAGATAATTATTCGAAAGATTCCCTGAAGAAGTGCTACAGCCAGAAAGAAAATTTGGATAGTAAAATCACCACAAAACTATTTTGACATTTTGCACAGCATAGGGAATGTGGAAAGGAATTTGAAAGATAAGCTGTTTAGACTTGGCAGATCTCCACGTGTCCCTATTTGGTGGGATGTGAAACACATAAAAATCATTAAAGCTGTGGTGTAAAGGTCTACTTCCCATCAGAAGCAGGGGAAAAAAATCGGAAAATTGAGGACTTCACTCTGTTTAACTCGTTCCAAATATGCTTTCCTACAGTAGGTGTGTCACAGATAACAAATTGGCATGATACTGCACATCCTTACGTGCTCACTCTTGCTCTCTCCACACACACACACACACACACACACACACACACACACACACACACACCCCAGTAACAGCAGCAGCACAGCAATTGGCATTCTTTGGTTAAATTAAAAGGCACTCTATAAACAGAATTAGCGAGCCTTCCCTTTCCTGCATCCCCACATGGAACTCACTTTAATGTTGATAAGAGCTCCCTGTTGGTCTGTAGATCAGAGAAAGACCGGAAATAGGCTTTATTTCAAATTAAAGTCGTTGACCTCCATCATTCCCCTTCCTTCTTTGGCACTAGTGCTGTATATCGTAAATCTTTGGGAATTTTTAGAACTTAACATACTTTAAAGGATTAGTGCTGATGGTCTGACTCTGGAAATCTTTTAACTGAGGCATGAAAGAAAATTTAATAATATTAATTATTTTATCATATATTGAAAAGTATAAGGAGACTCATACAGAAAATAGAAGATATTTGCTTTGGGGATTGCTTTGTTGTATCTTTTACATTCCTTTCCAATTATATTATTCATTTGTGTTTAAAGTTGAAACCTGCTGTTGAAGTGGTGTGTGCACGTGTGTATCTGACAGGCTTCACTAAGAACCGATGTATTTTGTTGTGTTTCAAATATAATTAATTCGGTTCAGCTTTTTTTTGGAGGTAACTTATTCTACTCTCATGGTAAATTATTAGCTATATAGTCTCCTGGGAAGAGACTAAAAGGGCTGTCCAGATAGCTTCGGTTTTCATTCAGTTTTTTCTAAGTTTTAAGGGTATACATGATGATATTTTTCCTTTGAGAACTTTCTAGGGTTCTCTTTTCCCCATTGGTCTTGGTGACCTACATAGCTAATGGCCATCAATGGTCTACTTCTATAAGAGAGACCAGGGCCCACAACTCTATAACCGTTGGGATTTTCAGCCACATTCCCGATGACCTACTCCATCTGCCAGGACCATTTGGGGTAAGTAATTGCCTTATGGGAAGAAAGCACAAGCATTGCTATAGAGATTTGGAGCTCATTTACTTACTGTTAGCACTCCAATGAGGGGAAAGGCAGGAAGATAGAGAGTGAGTACTTCACAGAATGTACAAGTTCTTCACATTCTAGAATCTGAAACAGATGGGATGGGAGCTAGTTGATGGGGCCCAATATAATCCAGACATTGGGAAAAATGAGCAACCTCATAAACTCTCTCAGATGCGTAGCCAGTAGGGAGCCGTTTGAGTCTGTGAGACTGTACATGTTTTTTGATATTGCTGAGAGGTCCAGATGCAAAATGTAATTCCTTGGGATGTCATGAAATTTGTGAAATATCCTTTAACATGTAGGTCACCAACGAAATTGCGAATCTGAGTAAATCATATATAGTTTATTGGCCTGTTCAAACATAGTAATTCATAATGGAGGATCAAGATTTGCATTACTTAAGGCTTTTATCTTAATTTGCTATTTCAAAATCACGTACTACATCCGATTGAAAAGAGATACTCAGAATATTATTGGTATTCTTTTTAGCAGTACATCCTTGAATCACAACTAAAATAGTTCTATAAGACTAGGGTGATATCCATTATCACCCTAGTGATATGGGATGTTATGTCACAGTGATCGTAAAGGCCTAGAATAGTGATATTTCAAAATAGATTTTATTTAGTAAAGTAAATGTGCAGCTCATGACTTTTGTTTGTTATTCTAAAAATTAGGTTTTTTAAAATTTTTCTTTTCTTTTCTAACAGAGCCATTTACATAAAATGCTAGGCCACCCAGAATGTGAAACAGACATCGTGGTCTAAAAAATGTCTTTTGTTCTGAAAAGTTGACCATAACTTAGATATTCTTAGAATTATCAATTCTTTGGAATTGCTTTCTACGGCCAGAATTGGTTCTGAAATTTTCCAAATGAATAAAGCAGATAAGGAGCCATGAAAGTCTTTGGTCTGAGATTTAAAAAAAAATTTATTTTTTTTGCTTGATGTAAGCTGGTGGAAGGAGGGCGAGGGTCCTTTATTTCTATAATGGAGCCTATGATAAAGTCTTTAGTTCTTTTTTTCTCATCTCAAGTTTTCCCCAATGGTTGTTCTGACCTGAAGTGTTGCCTAAGGCAAAACTAATTATTTGTTACCCACACACGCTGGGTATGTTTCTGTAGCAAAGGCTCACAAAGTAACTTGACCCCAACATCCACAATTGTGCCCCTGTAACCTCTTATCTGGGAGTCCCCTGTCATTAAGGCATTTACTGATAGCTTAAGGGAATAGTTCCAGGAAATTCATTTTTATAACCTCCCTAAAATTGAATAAAGATAAGCCTCTGAGATTTTGTCAACATTTTGGAAGAGAAAAACCCAGAATCACCAGATAGCCATTTTCAGCTTCAGTCATTTGATTCCCTGCCTAATTTGGAGTTTTGAAGAAACCATTATCGAACTCTAAGTAGAAAAGCCCTCGCTGCCTCAGGCTGTTGTTGGGTTTCTGCCAGCTAAGCCTGTCTGGTAGGTGCACATTTCCTAGGAGGACTGCAAATCAATGAGTCTTCACCTGGTTGGTTCTTCCTTCTGGTATCTGTGGGAGTGGAATGGAGTTTAGCGAGTTTAAAGAGCAGAAGTATGTGTTTCTGAACCTGGCTCCAAAATAGGAAAGTTGGGAATGGGACAGTAGCAGAGAGGAGGCCAGCCCAGAGCCCCAGTGACTTGGAGCTGCCACACCTGTTGGGGCTTCCAGATGGGCGGCTAACCTAGCAGCACTGGGCAGCTCTGGGGGCCCATGCAACCCCAAGAAACTCCATTTTCTTCTGGCTGGCCTGGCCATCTGGAACAGTCCTACAATCATTCCAAGTTCCTTTTTTTGAGTATTTTCCCCACAGTGTTGTTATGCAGTACTATGTTGTGAGTTGACATGACAGTGTCATTGGATTGTTATCTAAGGTCGTTATTTAATGTTGATTAAATGAACACTACCACCACGACCAACGAAACAACAGTAGTTGGGTACCTACTACTCTTATTTTTTAAATTCTGTTTATTAATGCTTTAACAACTCTGAAATTGGGGTAGATATAACAGTTGATGATGTTCAGTCAATGCTGTTCTTTACTTCCTAGTGTGGTTTTTATAACCGATGCAATCTCAGATGAAATACAGTCTCTAGCTGGCTCAGTGCGAGGCTCTGGCCTGCCCCCAAAGTGTTCATGGGGTACTGGGTACCTGCACATAAAAGACTATAAGAAACATGGTGTAAGTGTTGCAATAGAGGCACATAGCCACTGATTTAGGGAAGCAGCCAGCCCTTTCCTGTGGAGTGGACAAGAGATGGTGATGTTGAGTGAGGCACACGTTTTGAGTCTCTCAGTATTTGTATTTGTGAGTTTGGGATGAAACTTCTGAAGCGTGGGTTTAAGATTCTGGCCTCATGTCTTTGATCATCAAAACCCAGAACGTGAAGCAAATTGCGAACATGGATTAATTTAAAATGTTACGAGGTTATGGGAGTGCATGCCGAAAATTTCCTAAAATGTGAGTCATGGAAAGACACAGATCCACAGTCTCTGGAGTCTGGACTGCTGTTACTTGTCTCCATTTCCTAAATACAAAATTAAGAGCAGCTCACTGTCTTGGAGGGACTTGTTCGGATTTCACTTTATAAAATAAATATCTCCAGATGCAGTTGTTTTATGCGGAAAATCTCTATGACCATGGAGCTGAGATTTCAGTATGTTAAAAAATAGACTTCACATAATCACAATACTATTAAGAGTACAGTTTTATTTTTCAAGGAACTATTATCATCCGAAGCAGAATTTAGCTATATACTTTATTTCAGACTTAGTATAGAGCCTCTAACACAACTCCTTAACAAAATTATTTCTTTCATACCCCTTTACATTCTGTGCACGATACCTCTGTCTATTTTTGTTTAAAATTTGGATTCTTCTAAAGAAATTGCAGATATAGGTCACATGTTTATCTTTTAATGTGTTGGTAGTTTTACATAATGGAAGCTGAAGTTGGATTCTAATCTCAGCCTCATCCGCGCATGTTACATTAAGCCTCCTAATTCAGTTTTCACATCTGTAAAATGGGGATGGTAAGACTAATCTCATTAAATAAGATGATAACTGATTGTACCACCTGGTGGGCATTTGAACACATTAGTTCCCTTCTTCTCCAGCTTTTATTACATGCTTAGATTCTTTTCCTTGCAGTTTTAACATTAGATGTTAGAAATGAAGGAACATTTCTCTCATACAAAGGACATTTTGTTGTTGAATGTTCTTTAATTGAACATTCAAGCTTTTAATTGAATTAAAAATCAGTTCTTTAAGGTTTGGGCTTAAAATTTAGCCCCTTTATGTATTTTCTCTTTGCACAATTTTTTTTTTTTTTTTTTTGCATGCCTGTAAGTCCCTGGGAATGAGAGGAACAAAGCATAGACTCTGCCCGCCTGAACCATCTCCCATGGTCTTAGGTCTGAAACTTCTAAATCAGAAGTGTGTGACATTTTCACTGCCTTGCAAATATGGGTTGTGTCCTGTTAACATAATCCCTTGCAGAGTCCAGTTCAAAAAGTAGAAGTGACTGCCTTTATTTTTTGGACTAAGTAATGCTTTGATGTGTTCTCCTCTGGGGTTGCTATTTCATCTGGTAGGGTGGGAGAGATGGACAGCCCCATGAGGACAAATTCAGATATCATGTACTTAAAGACTGTGCTCGTAGTAACTGGGTAGGATTTTTTTCACAAATAGGTGAAAATACCAAAGTAATTTTGGTTCAAATATTGACCTCAATTTGCAAGTGTTCTCCTATTTGAAGACTTTTTTTTCTCTTACTTCCAGGGTGGTTGTGCTGGCTCTGGCTGTGGGAAATGTGACTGCCATGGAGTGAAGGGACAAAAGGTGAGTAGCCAAAACTTAAATCACAGCAGTTCCTTTTGAATCACCATCGATGTGGACTTCATTAGAAACTACATTAAAAGCAAACAAATAATCAGCAATTCACGTTAAAGCCTTAATTCTATTTTAATAATTTCCCTGGATCAATACAAATGAAGCAAAACCAGTCTTAACATTATATTTGAGGAATCTTAACAACTATTCCCTAAAGATTGTAAAAATTAGTAGTAATTAATGTAGGGAAAGGATTTGGTTTATTTTCCTTTTTTGACTCTGGAAGGAACAAGTGTATTGGAAGAAAATTTGCTGAGTTAATAGTATTCTTTGGAATTGATGTGTAAGTACTAAACTTTGCCTTTTTCTGAAAAAAGAAGAAATTTTTACTGAACTTGAAGGCCTTCTATTCAAATTTGTATTTTTAAATAAGTTTTAATTCATAACATACTTGTCTAGATTTATTTACAAAAATAATAAATGTCGTTTCGCCAATGTAAAAGCAAAATATTTTTTCCAACCCAGCACTCTTCCTCCCTCTCATTTAAAAATCATATATCTAGATAAAGATCATTTTCTCTTGACAGCAAGTCATACCTGTGCATTTCCGTTATTTTGAGAGAGTGTGCCTGTCTGGTTTTTACCTGGGGACAGTGCAGCATCCTGAAACTGTCTGGGAGTCCCTTTGGAAACCAGGAGTGGCAGTGAGGAAATATGGCTAATAAACGAGTCAGCCTTTGGGATGGGAGCTCACAGGGGGTTGGGTCTGTGTGGAAGGAGTGAACTTCTGTGGACTACTGCCTGCTTTCGGGAGCTGGAGGTGTCCGCTGGGCCAGCGTGAGAATTCTCCCACTCACGGCCTGCTGAAGGTCTATGGGGTCCCGGACTCACACTTTTGAAATTCAGTGAATTTTCTACTTTACAGGAAGTGGTTTCATTTCTTTTAAACTACTTGCTGAAGTACCAACATTATTCTTTTAAAAAATATGTTGATGGTGTTACCTGGATAGTTTTTGAATAAATGAAATAAGCGAAAACATTTTTATATCTTTCATTATCAACTTTATCAGTTATAATTCGTCTCCATGTGCTGTTCTTTCTCTTACTTGGGGAATTTTTCTAGCTAATTCCAGTGAGTATACTGAAGAGTTATTCTAAAATAGAGGCAGAGATTCCTACCACAAAGGTTCATTTTCTTTCCTTCCTTCCTTCCTTCCTTCCTTCCTTCCTTCCTTCCTTCCTTCCCCTTCCTTCCTTCCTTCCTTCTTCCTTCCTTCCCTTCCTTCCTTCCTTCCTTCTTCTTTCATCTCTCCTCCTTCTCCTCCTCCCTCTCTCTCTCTCTCTCTTTCTCTCTCTCTCTCTCTCTCTCATTACACACATAAGCATACTGCACTAACAAAGAAATCCTTAAAACTGTAAAAAGTAGAACATTTAGATATCAACAAATAGGAAATGAAGGCCTATATCAACACTACTATGTTTTTCTTGTAACTTAAAACATCAGGATTTGGAATGGGGCAGGCAGAGCTAGCATTTCTCACTCTTAAGAACAGGATTCATTCTGACGACTTTCTGGATTTCCACTCCTATCCAGCAGCTGCAGACCCTGTGACACTTCCCCACGGCTCTAGTGCTTTCCGGACTGCCTATTCTGTACATATGTTTTCTAGCTTGATTTATTTTAATGTTTACCAAAAACCCACCCATTAATATAATACAAGGTAGACACATCCAGGTATTGCTTTCCAAACATTTTCAGCTGACTTCTCCATGACTTGATGACAGCTAGTCAGAGACTTGGCCCACGTCAGTTCAAAGTTGGTTAAGCATCTTTAGAGAAGGCAGGGTCACATCTGAGTCACAGGCAGCACCTAGCTCCGAATCCAACAAGGAAAGGGTCTTTAAACATGTCTTTTCAAAATTAAGCATTGATGAAACACTTGCTGTGGTCAATATACTCATCTGGCTCAGGTCGGTGTTTACTGTCACACGGAAACATGCCATGGGGCCTGCTTCCACTTTGGCTCGGGAAGATCAGGGGCAGGAGAGTGTTGAGAGGGAAGACATGACACTAGATTACAATGCTTTCTTGTAATGAGGGCTCAGGTCACCCTGCTATGGTGACCAACCTAAGCTGGAAATTGGAAAACCCCAGAGCTCCTGTTGGGAGGAGCTTCCACTGAGGTGGAAGGTTCTGTGCTTTCAGCAAGTGACTCAGACATCCAGGATCCAGGACCTCTATGATCTTTCCTGGTCTGACCTAGCTCTCTCAACGCTCAGTCTCCTCCATTGCCCATTTTCGATTTTTTACATTATTATCAAAAATTACTTACTGGCAAGCTAGGTTAAACCATTCAAAGACTAATTATTAAATGGATTCAGAAGGTCTCTTGAAGTCTAGGGGAATAGCTAAATGATTTAGTGTTATATCCTTTTAACAGAAATCAGAAATCTATCTTTTCTCCTCTTGAACATAAAGATCTCAGGTCCCATGGTTTACATAGCATGAGCAAGGAAGTGGTTCTTCCTCCCACGGAAAGAGGAAATTTTAAACTTCCACTTATTGTCTTGAGAGTAATGTTAAAATAATCAGTTTAATGATGTGGTACACCTAGAGCTTGACTGAGCTGGGATTCCAGATCTGGTTCCATTTCTCCCTTCCCAAGGTCATATAACAAAGAAATTAATTCTTGGCTGGCACATCAGTAAGAGAAGTTTGTCTTCTGAAACTACCACCACCTCCCACCCGTTCTCACAGCAAATCCTAGACACGTTAATTGAGTGTAAATACAAAATGGATAAAGAGTTTAGATTCCTAAATTAAAATTAGTGGTTCAAATTGCAGGCCTACTTTTGAGTTACTAATGAATGTCTTCAATTCTCATAGAGTTATTTTGCTAGTCTCAAATGTCTGCAAATTAAATGAATTTTGACTTATACTAAAAAATAGGATAATAGGATCCACATAACCCGGAGAAAATTAAAGTTACCTAACTGGGACAGAGTGTCACTGCCTTAGAAATTTGGGAATCATTGTTTCTGAGACATGTCTTTCCACATCTCCACGAGGAACATTTTGACATATTGGCTCTTTAGACTCTACCAGTGGAAACTGGAATATCTCCAATGTAAATTGCTAAATCTTTTTTGGCTAAGTCCTGCTTTCCATGGAGATGTGATTAATTGATGGAATGTCTTATATTCTCCAGCTATTTAAGTAAGTGTTAATGTAACAGATCCTTGGTCATTTTATAATCTTATAGTTATCAATATAATACTGGGTTCGATATTATTTTGAGTTCAACAGTTACTGGATTTCGGCATCTTTGCTGAGTTGTTTATTTTCCCACTTCCCTAGCTGGCTGCTCATATCTTCAGATGTTTTCTCTTAGGTAATTAATTTGGGTTTGCACACAATAGCTTTGTGTTCTTCGTGAGGTCTCAGCATTGTGGGAATGTTATCTACTTATACCGATTAGGGTTTTGAAGACTTGCCTGCTCAGAAATAGCCCAAAGTTAAGCTCTTCTTTTGCTTGATAACCTGATTTTCTCAACTGTTTGAGATGATAGAAAAGACCACACATTCCAAGAAGTTACTACTATATGCCGAGACTATTTAGATTTTGCCGATAAGGAGTTTGCACAAGAAGTCTTTCAAATATTTTAACACTGGGAACCCACATTTATGTAAAGTTTTATACATTATGACCCTGTAGTGTCCAAAAAAAGGAACTTCAAGTTAAACTAAAGAGGTAAGACATATGCACATGAAATAAATAACAAGTGAAGAGTGAATTATCAAGTTCTAGGAGAAACAATACAGAAAACAAATACTATAGTCGTTCTAAGAAGGGAGTGACCCCTGTGACCTAGAATCATAACTAAAGGGATGGCTTCCTAGATGAGTAGAATCCAGGCAAATTATGTGTTCACTAATTCAGTAAACTTGCTTGTATATAGAATAAGGACATCTGTCACTCATATGCATAAAGACATTTGCTGACTTTAACTACACTAATCAGAGAAAACAGCGCTGTGGCCATTTGACAAATGCTATCATAAAAAAGTTTGATAGTTCCTAATGTAGTGACTCTTGAAAAGGGACATTCCCAAGCCGTAGTCTCGGAAGAGCAGAGAATCTTAATTAACCAGAATTATAATAATTCTAATGAATAGTGGAAACTGCGTGCATATCTCATAACTTCTCAGAATACTTTAACCTGCTGTTATCCAGCTCCTTGCCAACAGCGTGGAGAAGAAACGCGTTATCTTCTTATTACTAATTAGATAGTTTGTACATCACAGTCTCTCTCCACATAATGGGTCTGCACAGCAGTGATATAGTCATCAGATCGTGTAATCCCAGATATATTTAAGGCAGAGAGCTTTGAAAATGGAATTTCTGTCTTTTTGCCTAAAACCTGTACTATAACTGATTTGAAAGAGTTGGAGAAATCTGGCCAATCTGGAAGTGATTCTGTTTCTGGCCCTAGAAATCATGGAAGAAGTTAATGTTGCTTTAGCATTAAGTTTGTGATAAATGGTTTGTAGCTTTACTAGCCATGTAGCTTCTATATATATATTTTGATACAGTCAATAGATATCCCACATCAGACTTCCACATGTCTGTTTCTTAACATTAAATTATAGCCCCTGCTCATACACAACAGATCTTGGCCAGGACAGAAAAATCCTGGCTTTGGAGTGTCAGAGCAAACAAGAGAAAGAAGCTGATGTATATTAAACTTCTACCTTGGGTCAGGCATGGTGCTGAATGTTTTTTATGCTTATTAATTATTATTATACCCACTTTACAGTTGAAAAACCAACTAGTCCCGGGTGTCTCAGCTTTGGCACTGTTACAATTTGGGTGGAATAATTTTTTGTTGTGGAGCATGTCCTGTGCCCTGTAGGATGTTTAGCAGCATCTCTGGCCTCTACCTACCAGATGCCAGCATCGCTCTCCTTCCCCCAAGTTGTGACAAATGTCTCCAGGTGTGGCCACTGTCTCCTAGGGGCTGGGGAGAGTGGGAAGCAAAGTCAGCCTGGATTGAGACCTGCCGCATTAGCTCAATCTCTTATAGTGAATTAGAGGCCAGTAACAGGATTCAAGCGCTATCAGAGCACTAATCGATTTCCATTGTTCAAGATAAGAAGATGCTGATCTAAGAGAACCCAATGCAGTTCAGAATATCCTAGTCTTGAGCAAGCTCCTGTTGCTCTAAAACTGAATCCATGGTATATACAAGGGGTCCCCAAACCTTGGACCATGGACTGGTACCAGTCTGTGGCCTGCTAGGAACTGGGCCACACAGCAAGAGTTCAGTGGCAGGCCAGGGAGCGAAGCTTCATTTATATTTGCAGCCACCCCGCCCCCCGCCCCCACCGCCCGTGCTAGAACCACCGAACCATCGCCTCAGCTCCACCTCAGATCATCCGGAGTTAGATTCTCATAAGAGCACCAGTCTCTGGTGCCAAAAAGGTTGAGGACTGCTCGTATATACCACCTGCCAAAGAAAGCATACCTTCTGAACTCTTTCTCTAAATGGGTAGTGATGGGAGGGATTGTTGGAGGAATATAAAGAAGTGAGCCTGTTCCTACTGGGGTATGGGCAGACCTCCCAGTTCTTGTTCTAGAGGAGTGAGCCACCTTATCTATAGCATGGAGCAGGTCAGAGGTCATCTGCCCAAGTCTGAGCCCCACCCTCCACCTGAGGCAGGCTAGGGAAAGCCTGGCCCAGAATAACCATCATTCATTTTATTACATTCAGGGATGTTTATTCTACACAGCATTCAGAATAAAACCTTGAGGGGAGGGCATATTGAGGTGAAGCTTTCTTAGGCCTGTGTCAAGAGATGCACAAACACGTACATAGTGAGGATTGGGCCTCCTCCACCCCTTTCCTTCGGAAATCCTGGCATATACTCTATCCTGTAGGAAATTCCTCACTCTGGGTAAAAAAGAGTAACCTTTGTTACTTAATAGGCATGTCTCCTTGATTTCCCAGGAGGGGAATATGGTAATACATCTTATCCATTCTGGACATAGTCAAAGACTATAGTCATCAACAAGATTAGAGTACATTGTATGTTATACTTCGTATACCAACTAGTTACTATCTTTCATTCCTAATTATTCTTAGCATCTGTCTAGAATAGATTTGGGTCCTCTGGGATGATTAAAGAACAAGATTATCTTTCTATTATTTTTTTTCATAATCTTAAAAAATTTCCCCCCATAAACTAAATTATATTAACTTTTGTTCTGTTAAAACTGTTATATTGCTTCCTGGATATTTAATTTTTTTTCTCAAGTAAATGAAAGTAAATATTTTTGTGTAGACTCTGAAACTTTGGGTAAATTAACTGATTTGATTAATAATGCATTATTAAAATAACAGTTTATTTATTAAGCATTCCCTCTGTAAGAGGCACTGTACCACATTTGAATTAGTGAGAATTTCAAAATCTGGGATATTTCAAAAGAAATTCCATTTTCTTACTTCCAAGATGTGAAATATTTAAAGTCAAAGTGCATTAAAAAGTGCTACTTAATATAAGATATTAGGAGGCGCATTTAATAAAATTAAGATTTGTTTAGTTAGTGAATCTAATGTCTGAAATTACTTATAATATTTTTGAGACCGATTAGGTATCTTTATTTTTTTAAGTGTTTTTAGCATTCACGAAAGGCAATTGCATCTAGTTCAGCCTTTTCCAAAATATGATCCTCAGACCACTTTGAGGATTTTAATAGATGTCTCCTCTGGGAATGAACATGGAAGAGTGTTCCAAGGACAAGTAAATTTGGGGAACACGGAGTTACAGTTAAGTCAATGTTGGTTGTTTCCACTCTAGGAGACCTCAGAGCCTTTTATAAGCTTCTAAACCTTCAAGGGGCGGCATGTCATGTACAGTTCCCCAAACTTATTTCATCATAGGCACCTTATATTTCTCAAATCAAGGAACAGACTTTAGGAAAAAGTGTTTCATTAAATATAAGCCTTGATTCTAGTGTGAGTTCCACTATCTGCTAGCTGAATGTGTTTCATTAAGTCATTTTGACCAAGTCATCCTGCGAAAAAGGGAAATGACATTTGGCACTCAACTTTCACAGCGTTGCTAAAAGGATCAAGTGGAAGGTCTTGTATGTAAAAGCACTTAGGACATTTAAAATGTCATATATGTGTACCTGTAATTTTAGCGGTAGTTGAATTTAAAAGTTGTGATAAATATGAAAAAAGAGTTTTCTTAGTGGTCCAGCCCTGGATGGATTCTTAGCCATGAAGATATAGCACAGACTATCCAGCTAAGACTTCTCAATTCACAAATAAAGACCGGAATGCCAGAAATATGGACTTGCTCCACCTGTGACAGAAGCTCTTCCAGAACCTAAATTAAAGAGATGTTAGTATGTCTTTAGAATCACAGCACCATTGTTAGGAAGTGTGTTTGTAGCTTTTGGATGCATTTGGTAGAGGAAAAATGAGATGTACTCACTTGGGAGGTCTGTCTGGAAACATCATCCAATTTCTAGTCAACCTTGTGATTTTATCTCCTGTTTCCAGAATTAGTATCCCTTAAAATGTAGGGAAAACCAATGTTCCCTTTATCCACGTCCCTAACATTCCAAACACCTTTGCAGGCTTTCGTTAACTGCTTTTCCTGACATACATATAGTTACAAGCGTTGTCCAAACACCTCTCCTCCCTCAGACAACTTTTCTTGTTCTAGATATTACTTAAAGGGGAACCTCTGAGAAATGTCACCTAATTTTTGCCTTATAATGGATTTCAACCTCTGGAGAGTCTACTTTAGTCACTTTGGGGGCCACCGGTATTCACTGCAGGATCCAGTGGCATATTAGCTGGTTATTTGGGTGAATACACATTCTTTTCCTTTTCTGTTTTTTTTTTTTTTTTTTTTGGTGTCTTGTAATGCCAAGATGTTTTCCAGATGTCTCCTATTTCCTATTTCCACATATTGCACATGAATCATCATCTGGCAGAGTCATCGTGAGAATCAATATGGGTTCCCACATTCACCTACTTTTTTGTCTTTTTGACGTTTCTTTGAAAACAAAGAATTAAAAAAAATGCTTGAATCTAAGGATAAAATATCAACAATTTACCATAGAGAAGCCACTAAAAACAGATTTATGTTAAGCAAATTTATCTTCTTATGCAAGGCCCACGATCAGACGTTGCTGAAATATACGCTCTCCCATCCGCAGAAGGAACAGTGAGCTCTGTTCCCCCATTTTCCATGTTGGGTCCTTATTTCTCTCCATTGCATAGAATCTGCTCCTTGTCATGTACTTCTGAGACCTGTTAAACCTATGATAGATTATAATTATAAAAATCTACTTTTTTGATTTGCAACTATATTTGGAACGTACCTCCTCTAGAGCAGCTTTAAAAATAGAGTGGATTTTGTTTCCGCATTTAGGACGAGTAGAAAATTAAATGTCTTGAGTAGAGCATCACGTCCTGTGACTTTTAAAGCCCAGATCACCTCATGGCGTGCACGCTGCGTCAGCGATGCCAGGCCCTGATGTCCTAGTCTGACCATTAATGGAAAAAATTACTTTTTCTAAATATGATCCCGACAAAACATTGCCTGGCAGGAATATAGCTTTCTTTTAGAAGGAGCAAAATTAGACTGCATGTTTTTTTTTTTTAAATATTTTTATTTTTTGAATTATAGTTGACATACAATATTATATTAGTTACAGGTGTACAACACAGTGATCAGACATTCATATAACTTATGAAGTGATCACCCCAATCAATCCAGCACTCATCTGCCACCATACATAGTTATTACAATACTACTGACTATATTCCCCGTGCTATACTCTACATCCCCATGACTATTTTGTAACTACCAATTTGTACGTATTAATCCCCTCCCCCTTTACCTATCTCTCACCCCAGACTGACAACCATCAAAATGCTTTCTGTACTGTATGTTTTAATTCAAGATCGAAGAATTAATGGAAAAAATAATCCTGACAAATGAAAACTGGGCAGTTGGACTTTCCTCTTGTTTGTTGGTAGAATATCATGGGCATTCAAAATATGTTTCCAGACAGCACGTAATGATGCGAGATAATTATGGAGTGGGGGCGTGGAGAGCTGCAGCCGTAGAAATGATATTAGCAGAACCCTCATGCTTGTGAAGTGGTTTAGCACAATGTGCAATTAAACAAAGGAAGAATTAGTCAGAGGTAAGGAGCAAACCAGATGGCTGTGGGGAAGTGGTGCCCCTTTGTCTTCTTTTCCCTTTGGCAAATTCACTAGAAATGTTAAAGATATTCCCCAAAACCGTGTTCATATGGCTAAGCCTCCATTGGTAGTTTTATAAAAATATAATGTTTCTCTGGCCCCAAATTCATTTGAGTCTAGATTTCTGCATGTGAGAATCCAGGACGAGGCACTAACTATCGATTCTAGGCTGATCTCTAAACTGCTGTGGTGAAGGATTGCTTTGAAGTCTTCCAGTAGGGCTTCTCCTTTATTAGTATGATGTTGTGCAGATCATACTTACAGACCAACCCACAAAGAGATGAATGATAGACATGAATCTCTTATGCATGCCTTGTTAGATCTTGAGGATTTGTCCCAACAATTTTTAATGGATGTCGCATTGTAGCACATTAGAGCCATATGTTACTTCTCAGATTCTAGGTAAGAAGTCCAGGGCTTTAAGCTGATGTGAATTCTGAGGTCTCTAACTAAATGCTTCATTTTGAAATTGTTTTCCCTAGAACTTTTATAAAGGAATTAAATCTATCTGTAGCAGATCCAGTGAACTACCTATGTCTACCATCCCGCCCCCGACCCTCCATCCCCGCTTCACTCCGTGGGTCTCATTGATCTCTGCTCTGTGATATGCCCATGGACTTAGGCAGTTGTTAGCCAGACAGGTGTGACACCTGTCCATGGAGCTCTTACAGTCCTATGGCAGAGGAAAACCAATAACCCTCCCAAACTGAACACCGTGCTGTGAGCTCTGAGGGAGAAAGTGAAGGCAGTGCCCTGAGAGTGAGCCCCGCAGGGCCCAGAGTGGACCCGGGGTCCTGGGTCAGGGAAAGGCGAGCTGCACTTTTACTAGCAGGCACCTACAATCCAGGCAGCATGCTCAGGGCACCTGAGGTAGGCCCCCCAATTTTGTTTCCCTGACTTGGGGTGGAAAATTGGACACTATGGGAAATTTCCATGGGCAACTGTACTCCTTCACCTTAAACTCATCTTCTCATTTTCACATACGAGATCTCAGGTCATTAAAAGGTATAATTTTATGAAAGTGAAGTTAACAAAAAGCAGAATGTGTGTCTTTCTGCAAGCTCCCAAGCATTGCTGTTTTCTTAAGTGAGGGCTCTTCTCTTGGATCTGACTAGCATTTCGCGGGCTAGATGGGGGAGATACGTAGGTGAGTCTTGTTCCCAGACTGTCTGCCTCTTAACCTTGGAGGCGAGGGAATGCTATCTTTTGTTTTATATCAGGACGTACGTAGCACCTTTTTTTCCTGTTTCATGGCATTTCATAAACATTGCTGTAGAAACCCTCCCACCCTGGCTGATGTGGGTGGTGAGTATTCAGTCCCGTCTCTCCCCAATAAGGAGCTGAACACCAGAGCTTTGGGGTCTCACCCCAAATCCAGAGGCATTTGGTAAAGAGCACTGCCGTCTCATCCGACTCTAGACCACACCGGCTGCTCCCTGGAGGCATCCTAGAAGGTGGTGACCCCGCTGTCTCAAGAAGGCCGAGGGTGGGCATCCTGGCATCCCCTCTGGATGTGGGGCACACAGTTCTTTGCAAGAGTTGATGATCTGACCTCTAATTGAGGTCCTTGTCTGCCAAGATGAAAGTAACCTATGGTCGGGGGAAAAACTTTCAGCAAAAGCTAAGAACATTCTAAGGTATGATTGACAGTCATGAAGAAGAGTGATGTTTTTTGTTTGTTGATTGGTTGGTTGGTGCTTTCAATAGACATTAGATTGCTGGCCTCTACTGAGTAATTCGGTCTCTTGGGCCTTTGCGGGTCCAGGACAGGAGCTAAAGGCCATCTCTCAGAGTGGAATGCCATCACTGCCTCAATGGGGTGTCTGGCTTCCACATAGGGTTCTGAAGACACAACAATGCCCTTAGTGTTGACCTGGGGTGGGGGGATTTCATACTCTTTGCTCTGTGGTCCACTCTGTGCCCCTTTCCTCTTTCTTTTCTTTTTTTTTTTAAATTTGGCTCTTTATCCTCCTCCTGCCCCAAATCTGTAATCCTTTCCCGTTAGTGATCCAGTTTTCATTCTTCTCTGCTCACGTGGACTGGTAAATGTATTTTACTTTCCAGTGCCGCATGGCAGACCTCTTGTGATACACATTCTCTGTATCTCATGTGCGTGCACGCCCCTGCATGCATGCACGCTCGCACACACATGGACATGCACACACTTCTTTCCCTAGACACCCCATACCCCTTACCTTGCTGTCTGCTAGAAACGCTCCCTGCCACTAGCTTCAAGCATGGTTTTTTTTTTTTTCTCCTCCCTTTTTTCTGGATCAGCAGTTTTGGAGATAGCTGCTGTGGATGTGGTGCTGTGGGAGGTGGGCAGGGAGAATGGGGAACCAAGTGGGGAGGGTGAAATCAGAGCCAGCTGGGTGAGGGCCAGCAGCCACTTGAAGGTGGGAAGCACTTGTGGTCTTTTACAGAGGCAGCAGTCTGGGTCGGGAACAGGTAGAGCAGCGTTAGGGGGCCCAGGGAGCCGGAGAGTTTATGTTAGAGTGGGATTTATCTGGTACTGCTTCCTGGGATGTAGGACACGCCTCACGGAGACTTGTCCTCTAAGGATGAAGATATATGGCAGCTGTGTTTATTCGTTTCCTCGTGATTATATGTGCATTTCTCAATCTGAAAAAAAGTCTAGACATTGTGATTTAAAGTTGAAAATCTCCCTCAGGAAAGACTAGGACTCCGAGCTCTAAAAACCCTTCCGAATCTAAACGCTTGCTATCCCCTGATTTCAGGTCTTCCTGTAAATGCCGAGGTATTTTAGTGCTTGTCATTACTGACATTTGTAGAGTCAAATGTTATTTTACCAGAAGGAATTTCGATATGCAATAAATGTCAGAATGCTCCATTAATCCAAAGTGAAGGAAGTCAGGCCCATAATGCGTTATTACTTTACAAGTAGACATTTCCTCAGTGTTGAATACTTTTTCAGTGATGTATGCTGAGAAAAAGAGGAACAGTGATTCAGCAGCCTTTACCCAATGTGCCTTCATCACTAGTTTTTCAAGCCTGCTGATAAGAAAACTAAAGTTTCCTGAGTTTGAATTGCCATCTGGTCTTTCTCCCCTTTTTCTGTTTTGAGAAATCACACGATACCTGAGTCGAAGCAATTATGGCTGAGAACTTTTGTTATTCTTGCCTCGCTGTCTTTGTTTTTTCCATTTGCTGATCTATTCAGTTCTTCATATTTCTGAAAATTTCCTTGGAGCTGGGAGGTCAGTGCTAGTGTCAAATAACGACTTAAATCAAGTCTGACTTTCTGAAACAGTAGCTCTGATGCTTGCCCCTAGCCTAGCAAAAATTAGTCAGAAGTCATTTATTTGGTCTTACTATTGGGTAAATACCAAGAACTGAATGGGAGAAATAGATTATAATTATGAAAATATTTGTGGGAATAACCCTTTCCTTTCATATCTCACTTGCTTGCTTCTATGAAGTTATGTTCTTAACCCGAAGTGCCTACCTTTCAAATATTTAAAAATAAAGTTCCCCAGTTTGAGAGTTGTTCATACTCTGGGGACATATTCTCTTCAAGACTCTGTCTCGTGGAGAGACATGAAATGTAACAAGTAGTAAAACAGGTGTCTACGTGGTATGAATTTAAAATGTATTCTCCATGTCAAGTGACGCTTCAAACAAAGTAATCTACTCAGTGAGCATAGTTTAAAATTCAATTTTTCAAAAGCAATTTGCTTTACCCAGTGACAGATAAGAACATACACATGTCATTTTTCATCCTGTCAAATATTTTGTTTCTGACACAGGCACTTCTTTTCTGAGGTGTTTCCTGTGTTTGAGTACATTGTTAAGTATAAGTTCTAGAAGAGCGTAGGTAATCTTATTTCAGAAGCAAATCATTTGTCATTTACTCAGCGATTATTACATTAATAATTACAATTATTAATTTGGTGATTGTTTAGATCTACAAGGAGCAATGTCTGTTTCCTTATTTATGCCATGTCATGTTTTCCTGGCATGCTATACCCCTTATATGGTGGGTGACTTTAGATGATTGTGCCCCAGAAGGCCTTGGGGGCTCGGTGTGGCTCTGCACTTGGAGTATACTTAGGGCACTGGGAAGGTGAGGGTGAGCTCTGGCTTTAATCTTCCACCGAGCAGGACTCTGTGGCTCCTCATGAGCCCTGACAGAGGACTGGCTCCCTGTCATTATTGCATTTGTCATGCTGAAATTCTGGACCTAAAGGATCAACTACAGTGTTTCCTCTATTTCGTCACAGAAGGTGCTTGTTCCTCCTATCGAGAAGCACTGAATTTGGGAAACTGTTTATTCTTTCAGAGGTGCCTAGTGGGCTCTCTTTGGTTTGAAGTTTTTGTGGAAGCTCAGGAATTTTACAAAATTAACAATTTTATGTATGGGGCAGGAGAAAAGGGTAGGCCACTTCAGGGTACTCGACTGGTCAGCCACCTCTTGACAAAGAGAAATTGCCGAGGTCATTGAGGTCATTGTGTCTGATGCCACAGACCCCAGAGCGGGGAGGAGCAAGGGAACATGGCAGCAGCTGTGGCCTGATCTTTCTCTCAATGCATCCTCCCTCTCTCTCTTTCTGTGTCTCTCTAACACACACATTGGGTCACCTCTCCTCTGATTTTTTTTTTTATATTAATTTAAATACAGAATACATAGGAAAATGTCAAACATTTTAAACTCTTCAATCTAACCTATTTTTTTTTATGAGAATGTTATCTCCTAATTTACAAACTGTAAAGCAATTTGACTCTTCATCTTAGCTTCTTAGCCAAAGAGCATAATTTTTTAGTCTATTGGCATTAAGTAGTTAAAGAATAAAAGAAAAACAAGAAACTATCTTGTAAATTGAACCTTTAAAATTTCTACAAAATATAGTAAAAATGTCATTAGAGAGGATCTTGTTGATTTAAACGTTTTAATAATTTGGCCATACCCAGGAAATTAAAAGCAATATATTTCCACATTACCTTTTGCAAAACAAGCTTGCCAATTTTGTTAATAACATTGAGATGAAGGAAATATACCTGCTAAGAAAGGGCTACTTTTAAGTATTTAAGTAGCTATTTATTGTGTTGATTATGCACCATTATTTTGTATTGCTTGTGTAATTATACGCTTTTCTTATCTATTCAGTTTTAAAACAAAAACCTTGGCTGAAAACACTCCTGCAACATCTTGCTCAATTTCTTCCTTTGAGTGTCTGAATATGTTTTAAAAGAATGAATGGTGTTTACTGAAAATAGATTGAAATTCAGTTATTAATTCAGAATGATCTGACCACAGCCTTTTCAAATGAATGAAGTTAAGCTAATAGTGGGTTCTGTAAAACCTCAGGCTCTACCAGTACTGTATTGTATTCTGTGGGCAAAATTGATTTGCCATGTTTTAACATCCTTGGAACTGGCCCTATCCTCTAGATTCTGAGCATGATTAATGAAGTCTTGAAATTATCGAAGCATGCTGGGGAAAAATGTTATTAGTTATTTCAGATAGCCAAGTAGCTTGGTTGGAGGGAAAGGAAGTAATTTGGGGATATCAGAACATGTGTGTATTATCAGGTACTTGTGGGCTAAAAAAGAAGGGTCCTGGAACCTCACACAAGTGCACGAGTTGGGAACGTGGTAGACTTACAGAAACTCGGGCTGACATGGGAGCATTGTCAGAACGTTCTGTGCTTGAAAACAATACCGGAAGTATTCATTAAGGGAAAAAACAAAAAAACCTTGTGCACAAGATAAAGGAGGAATTTCTTAAAACTGTCGGATTTTTTAAATACCCAAGAAATTCTTATTTTCTTATGTCAAATTTAGCCACAAAAACAAGAATGAGATAATTCATGGGTCATGACCAGTGGGGAAGAGTAAAAAGATGATACTGCATTTCCATTCTCTTTTAAAATATTCTGTGGCTTATAGGAAATGCAGTTGACTTGATAGACATAGACATCTTGATAACAAATGCAAAATATATGTGCTTAAATAAACTAAAGTCAGGACAATTTAGTTTATAATATTTGTTTAGTGTTTCATGCAATGCAAAGGAACTCTGAGTACTAGATCAAATTTGACCCTTCAAAGAATCCTGTCAGGGTGGTGGGGAAGGTGGAGTACTCCCATCTTATAGATGGCAAACCTGATTTTCAGAGGGTCTAAGTGATTGATGCTGGAGCTTTTGGTTCTTAGGCTAAGATTCTTTTCCCATCATGCGGCATTATCAATGCAGTCAGAAATGAGAAAGTAGGAAGATTCCCCAAAGCTCTGTTCACTAAGTCAGAGCAGGGATGCCTGTTTTTTTTATTTTGTGTGTGTGTGTGTGTGTGTGTGTGTGTGTGTTTTGTGTTTTTTTTGCAGTTAACTTTGAAAGTGGGAGATCTAACTAAACCTGCACCCTCTTGGTAGATTCATATTATTTCCTTGGAATCTTTAACATTTTGTGTTTTCTGATTCACTCATGAAAATATTTAGTGAGCACCTACTAAGTGCCATTTGCGGTAGGTGCTGGGAACCAAGGAATGCTCCTTAGCAGGGTACCCATAAAACCCAGTTTTGGTAGATAATTGCAGTTAACACATTTTTTAAAGAAAAAAAAAATTTTTTTCCCTTAATTGCCAGTTGGCAATTTCTCTCAAGGTTAAAACTGAAGAATATCTTGTATGCTTTTTGTATTATTAATTATAATAATTATTGTGAGGATTTTTTCTACATTTTTCATATTTACTGTTAGCACAGACCAAAAAAAAAAAAGAATCCATGACCTAGATTGTGACACTTCCTGACTTTTATGTGTCCTAATTTTGTTCAGGATGCACGCACTTCCAGAACCCTGTCGCACACCCACATACATTTTCAAGTTCAAGTTAATAACATCCTCAATTCTGACAACGTGAAAACCCTCCAAGGGCTATTTAGGTGTCGTGCATTAATTAGCATTTTTTAAAATTGCTAATAACATAGAATACATCTTTACTTCTCAAAGGTTGCTGGCGTGGAGATAGTAAAAGTAGAGTAAAGGTTTTTTTTTTTTTTGAGATGTATTTTTCTTGTTCAAACTCAGAAAGTAGATAATCTCGTTATTTTGTTGTCAATTATTTATCTTTCTGCAATTTCCCTTGTTCCCCCAAATCTTTAAGTCATGACAGAATTTTGATAAATCTCATGGAATTTTTTTAAAAGACTCTTGTGTTGGTGGATAAAGGTGCAATTTTACATGCAGGTTCTCAGCGACTTAGGCATTATCATTCCCTTTCAGTGCCCCCAGTACAACTTGATAAACATTCATTCATGAACGGTCTATTTCTAGATAGATGGTTTTGCTACCACTGGGATTTGTTCAGCTCTGTGTGTATTAGACAAGACGCCCCCTGCTGGGCCAACGCCAAGCTGCAGCTAGAGTTGCCCTCTACTCACCGCAGTGTGCAACATGCACAACCTTCTGGAGGCGCAGTGAGTATAAGGTTCCAGGCTACAGTGTAGCACCTTTTTATGTTTATATTGTTTTTCTCCTTTAAAAGGATTTGTGTCTATATATGAGAAGTAGAATGTAAGGTAATAGGTTTAGGGAGAAGCATTCACGATTTTAATTTTCAGGGGTGCTCCATGTTGATAAATTAAGTTTTTAGCAAGAGAGATTATATTATCACCCTTTTTTGAAGCCATTAAAAATTGAATGGATTTTTTCCCTTCACAAATGGCAAAATTAAGGTAATGGATTAAATTACTTAAAGTATATTTTCCTTATAAATTTATAGTGGAAGGGACTAAAGAAAAGCCTTTAAATAAATTTTATTGGCAATTAAATGTTTAGTAATAGTTTCTTAGAGACCTGCCTGCTATCATATTTGGACCCGTTTCATGCATGTTTTGTAGGATTTAATTTTTCAGCATATACTATTTCTATGCAGTCATTTATCTTCTTTTTCTGTATTGTTAGATTCAAATATTCTCAGTTTATAAAATGGATGGAAAAGCAATCTGAAAAATATCCACAATTCGAACTATTTCTAGGGTCATAGCATTTACCAGCCACTTAATAGCCTCAACATTCAGGTTACTAGTTTTATATTTAATTTTAATTACATTTTAAATTCTAATTAAAATTCTTCCTTTCCTTAAGTTCTTTTAAGCCTTATCAAACTGATTTATCCAAACTATTCCCATGCTAATATCTTCAATCTCACTGGTTATTTAATATTAATATGTCAATATAATGAATATATATTTTTTAGAAAGCTGGATACTTCACGTTTTACTGAGGGAGTTTTAATTTGCCGGGGGGAAGGTGTAGTCCCATAGCGCCCTCTAGTGGCAGAAAACCAGAGCCTCATGGGAACTTTCCTTCCACAAGGCATTCCTGAAGTTCATTCAACCATTATTGCCTTTTACTTTAACGAGATCAGGTATAATAGTTTTCTTCAAATCATTCTGTGTCTAGGAGTTCTTCCCCCCAAGAAGGCATGTTTAGCTGACAGATTCCATGCATGTGTCCAGGATGCTAGGGGATAGTAGGAGTCGGGTATGAATATCATCGGGTGGAAGCAACCGTCTCTAATGGGCTGTGGGATGCCCAGAGGTTGGAGACACTGTTTGGATCTGGGAGGTTGTTGAAAGCCAGCTCTTAGGCTGAAATGGAGAAGAAAACGGATGCAGATGGAGGGCTATAGGGTGAGGGGTTTACAGGAAAATCCATCAATTTTGAAAATCACATGATATCGCTTATATGTGGGATATAAACCTAAAAGCAGCAAATGAACAGGACAAACAAACAGAGACTCATGGTCATGGACAATAGACTAGTGGTTACCAGAGGGTAGAGGGGAGAGGAAGGAGGGGAGGTAGAGAGGGTAAAGGGGGTCAAATATGTGGTGACAGAAAGAAGTCTAACTGTGGGAGGTGAACACACAGTGTAAACATATATATGCCTTACTGTTAAAGTGTACAGCTGAAACTTATTGGATTTCGTTAACCAATATCACCATAAAAATAAATAAATAAATAAATAAATAAATAAATAAATAAATAAATTTTCAAGAAAAGGAATTTTGAACCTTCATATTGAAATTTGAATGTGTTAATAGAGCATGAGGCCAGGAAATACAAGTGTTTCCCAAAGAACATACTACATTTCATTGAAATTTGTTGGGAAAATGGAAATAAGCTATTGATTAAAGATCAACTGTATCAGGAAATGTACACAAAGGATTTGATTGAATACACCCAAAAGACTTTGGAAAAACATTATCATAATGTTTCTCTTCTTGCTAATTTGGGAAGCTGACTACTTCAGGGGAGTGACTTAAAATATTTATACTTAAAATGTTTTAAACAGATTACTGCTTTGGAGTAAGAATTAACGAAAGCATTTTACTCTGTTTTTTTCAGAGCTTAAGAGACAAATTATTGAGAAAAACATTTGCTGCTAAAGACCCTTGCTATTGCTTATAGCTTTAAAGTGTGTCTTTCATCAGTGATACTAGGCTCTTAATACGGAGAAATGTCTGGAACTTTTATAAGTCCTAAGGACTTTTGGAAAATTTTAAATGTTGTTGCTGCCAACAATTTGTCAGCACTTGTTTGCTTATCATTTTAGAAAGTTTTTACTGGATCAGTGAAGTTGGACAGTTTGTTTGCTTTTAGATGAGTTTAGGGGAAGAGTTTTAAATTGTTTATATTGAGAACGCACTTAACGGCTCTTCCGAGTAATTCTTTTGCTGAATGATAGTTCTTTAGAAAATATTTTTGTGAAGAACTCTTTATAATTCATTTTTTTTATAAGGTGGTGTGCAAAGTGGATTTTTATAGATCAGAAAGTATCTCCAGTTTTGTTTGCAAATGTTGATTAATCAAAGAATATATATTGTGCCTTTCCTTTGTAACCATCACTCTGCTAGTTTTTTATTATATATGATTTGAACATTTAGCTTTACCAACTGGATTCACAATGCTGAAATTACTAGAATTGTGCCAGAAAACATCATGGGCTCAAATAATGTTTTGATATCAGGATTTTTTGTGACAGAAGTCTAATCTTGAACTTGGACATTTGGAGAGAGTTTTGTATCTCCAAACACAGAATTGTGCTGTATCCCGCGGTCAGTCTGAAGCTGATGAACCACCAGCTGGACATTGGTGGACCTTATCCATGAGATGGATCTAATCTGTAGGGCTTGGGATTTTCCACTCAAGAACTCTAAGGCAGAAAGTGCAGCGTAAAAGCTGCAGTCCAGGCTTGGGCAGGGAGAGGAAGGCCTTCTGTTTCCTTCCTATACATCCAGCCCAGCTCCCATTCCCAAATCTCAGCACTTATGTCTATTCCTTTCTTCATACAAACCCGTTCGTCTGCAGCTTCAGAGGTCTCAGGAGCAAGTCTCAAACAAGCCTGATGATGGTCAAAGGGAGGACTACTGAGGTACTTGTGATGAGAGACTTGGTGGGATCTGCTTGCCAAACCAACATCTGCGTTTTAAAGGAGGCAGGTTGGGTCCAGAAAGCTCCTAGAAAGAGAATAGATCTTATAGTACACGAAAATTAGGGAGTTTATTTTTTCCTTTTTAATACCTTTCTGATTCTTCTCATCCTTTGAATTTGTAAATACGTGAATGTCCTCATTTCGAGCATTTTAAAAGGAAGGGAAATAATTGGGTGTTATAATAGAACCCTTTTTTCCATGTGAATGTCCTTAGATGCTCATCTTTTCTCTCCTTCCATATACAGTTGCTGAAGCTCTTAACATATACCCACATATTTAATGGAGAGCCACTAGTTAAAAATTCTTAATATGACTATCTCAAGCTGAACATCACCGGGGCTTGAGAATGAAAATGAGAGTTTGGGGAAGAAGATGAAGATAGGTAGCCATGCTTTTTGTACATTATTATCCTACTCTTTCCTGCTTTAACATTAAACTGTTAAATGAAAGAAACAATAGTCATTATAGAGTGGTTACATGAAACGATCTTCAGATTACATTGAATTCACTAAAGAAATGTAGTATACTTTAAGTTGACATACACACATTCTTTTAAGAATCCAGTATATATCTCGTAGTGCAAAAGAGAATCAGTATTCATGTTTTCCCCTGAGGAAAACTGGACCTTTCAGGCTTTTAGTTGTGTATTTCCTCTCCCCTCCTCTCCTCGGCATTAATGACAATATCTCTGCCCTAATGTTAAGCTTCGTGGCGTGGATGAAGCTCCCAATGGGGCCTCGTCTCAGAGTTTTTCCATGACCCCGTGACACTGACTACAGCCTTCCCACCACTTTCCCAGCAGGACTGGTATTCAGGAAGTGGTTGCGCAGATGTCTGATTGTCGTTGGGCTCAAGGAATTGGACTTGTGGAATTTTTGGCTGAGTTCCGCAATCTCCCATTGACTGTGACCCGTCATTTGAAATCGTTTCCTCATCACTGAATGCTTGGTGAGCTCTGGCTCCAAATGTAAATGCTTTCATTCCCTCAATTATTTGCAGCCTTGTTTGGAAATTGAAATCTCGAGGCACCAGATGACAGGAACAGCTGATCCAGTGTCGTCATGTCCTGACCATGGCTTTCTCTCCCTCTTGCTTCTTTGGCCAGAGGTGCATATGTTAACCAGTCTTGAATGGTGCCCACTGGGCGTTAGACTGGGAAAAGAAGGTCTGGCATCCCATCCTGCCTAGTAACCGTATTGTACTATGTTCTAAAGTGTTTAGGATACATAGGTAGAATCCTACTTCATGCTAAGTGTCATATTATGCTCTTGGTTGGTTCATTATCCATTCACCAACTTCTATTGAATTCAAAGTTTGCGTCGCATTCTGTGAATTAATAAAACAATATCTCTTCCTTTAAAGTACTTCTAAAATATGGAAACCCAACGACAAAAATCTGTTTAATTAACATCACTCGCTAGGTTTGTTCTGTTTTCTAATGCATGAGCCCACGCCCAAGTAGCTGACTCTACCCGTGAACAGTCTGCCTGTGAGAGTAAACCCAAAGCTCTGACAGCATTTTTACTTGTGTTTCAGTCCATTGTAAAGATTCATGATCATACTATTTTAAATATGAAAAATTAAAAATTTAACTGAAAGATTGTGATCTCATGCTAACCACTGAAATAGGCATAACATGGCCTCTGATAGTAAGATTTTCGATGACTGCTTATTCTAGATATATTTTGTGTTAACTTCAGTTTTTGTTGTAGGCATTTATATTATCCTTCAAAATTAGAAGCTTCATAATATTTCAACTTCAGCCATCCTGGGAGCTTATTTGGATTTGGCTTTCTAACTTCAGATGGGGGATATAGTCTATCATTTGATTTCCATCATGAACTTGCTTCCGTGAGCATTTTAAAAGGAAGGGAAATAATTGGGTGTTATAATAGAACCCTTTTTTCCATATTTTATGGATTTTCAAAAGTATGTCTTTGCTTTAGATAATATATTTTTAAGTTGCTCCATGTGCGAAAGTCTCTTTCATGCCTAATTTAGAATGGCTAATTTTGATGCCAAGATTATTCTCCATGGCTGTATTTTTTCATCTTTATAGATGATGGCATCTTGTTTTTCTTCCTCAAATTCTGAATTTCACCTTTCGAGCATAAGCGGTAATCTCTTCTGTCGTTGGTATATAAAATTACTTTTTTTATTGTCCAATACATTGCACTGATTTTCAAGAATAAAACTATGAAATGCAGTTGCATCTAAACTGTGCAATATTTACAAGCTTCTCTCTTCTTTACTTCATTTAAAATTTTCATTGCTGTGATAACAGTGGTTGTGCGTTTCATTTCTTTCAGACATGAATTATGTGGCTGCCATGTCCTTTGGAAATAAATGGCTAAGGGGTCTTATTTCTCAGTTATTTTAACTGTGCACATTTTGCCTGTGCACATTTTGACCAGAAGGATGGTCAAAATCGTAGTACTGCTTGTTGCAGCTGCAGAGTCTGGCTTAGACACCAGAGAGGCTGGCAAAAGCCTTTGCACGCTTGTCCAGCTCTTTGCTCTTCCTATAACCCCAGTGGAGATTTGCTAAAGGCTCAGAGGAACAATTTGGCCTGCACACAGCACGAGCTATTTGCCAGCTAACTGTATAGCCGTTTGAGTGCTTATTCTGTCTGTTTGCTCTGCTCTGGCGCCCATAGTAACCTTGACAGGGTGTGGGACACTAGGTTATTCATGTGCACTTATGTCTGAACAAAAGATTAGGAAAGTTAAAAAAATATGGGCAATGGCAAGAACTCTGTCAACGAAGGAGTCACTTCCTTTTTAGCTACTTAATTTCAAAACTCTCGGGATATAAGGATTGCTTAAGTATTCCAATGACGTGGGAAAGAACGTGTTCTTGTGGTGAGGCAAGGACTGGGAATTCAGATTTCTATATTCTGTTCCCAGGAGCACAAAGGGGTCACCAAGTGACATGTGACAAGTCAGTTAAGCATCAGAATCCTAATTTCTCTATCTGTGAAATGGACATAAAAGGGGCTAACTTAATGTTAGTGAATTGTTTAATATTTTGCTGGGAACCAGCTTGCTCTAGTGACCCAGAAAAAACCCAGGGCTGTGGTGTAGGCTGACCTCATTTCTATTTTTGGCTTTAGAGCTGACTCAATGAGAAACTTGTAGAAATCAGCTGATCTGGCTCTTTGCCTCCATGCATTCCATGATTAAAATGAGAATTATAAAATCTTATCTGTACTAGGTCTCATAATGATATTGCCAGTATTAACTAAGTCCTAAAAATACTCCACCAAATGCATTAGAAAGCTTTTATGTTGATGTGCCTTTCGCATTTCCTTCCTATCTCAGGTTATCTGGGGACACAATCCAATGTTCATTAATTTATTTAGCCAGCTGTTTGCAGTTTGAGTAAGCTTTACATTTGATCAAGTTTTGGTCTGAGAATGTTTTTCTTTCTCAGCTGTCACAGGCCTCTGGGAGAAGGAGCGGCATTCCGTGTCAAATCCTATGCCGAGGGCTCTGGCAATATCAGCATCTGTTTTTTTCTGGTAGATTCTCTGCATGCTGCTGTTCCTAGGGTGTGCCAAACTGTAGAGCTTAATTTTCTTTAATCCATTTACTATTTTATCATATCCTCTAGAGCTCGAAATAATCCCTTCCACATTTATTCACATGCTGTTTCTGGACTCTTGATGTACACTTCTCATTAAACCTACAATCCATGGAATCCCAGTGGTTGGAGTCCCAAGTCTAGAACCATATTTCTGCGTTTCTAAAAATAAAACAGGTATTTTTTTTTTTTTTTCACCAGTAAGTGCCAGAACTGGCTGAGTGATTTGGAAAGAAGGACAACTTTGAAAGTTCTTGCTCTGTCTCTTCATTTTGTAACCATGAAAAGCTTTTAATTCCTGATAATGTGTTATTTTGGGCATAAATGTTTATGTTGTGTAATGTATAGCTTGTCAGTTTATTTTTACAACGAACTAGTACAACTGTGAGAAAAATACTCAGCACTAAGAAAGCTCACCTGTGATCTCCTAAGTGCTTTCTGTGTTTTAAAACTGCTAATGATGAATACATCATCTGCCCAATTTGTATTGTAAGATTGCATCTAAGTTCACATACTGTGAGGAAAATGGGTTTTCTTGACGGCGTATCATGATTATGGGTGATTTTCTATTGGCAATTTGAATATGGTAGTCTTCCTCAAAGAGCACTTAATCAGGTCGCTGATGCCTTTAGAAGAAATCATCATTCCAGAATCAAGCAATAATACTGCCTTCCTCCGTGTTCCTTTCCCGGTTGTATGTCTTTTGACTAGTTTCTTGTACTCCCAGGGCCAGATGTCCACCTCATCCCTGTCTGCCGTCATCCAGCCTGCGTTTCCTTCTTTCTTCTCTTCACATCTTTATTTTGCATTTATTTTTCAAAGGCCAGCTTAAGGCTCAGAATACTACAATATCTTTCTGACCTTTTTTTTTTTTTTTTTAATATATTACAGCCATGTGTGTGTACCCTGAATAATATTTGTTATTTTAAAAATAATGTGTCTTCTTTTGCTCCACGGGAGTGGATACCATGATTCAACTTTGATCCAACTTTTGCAAAAGAAACACTTTTAAAATATTCTTAGGAAAGCCCATCATGAGACTGTTGGTTGCAGTCTCAGCATCATGCCGAAACTCACACCATGAGCTCTGCCTACAACAGCTGCTAAAGGCTTCTAAAGGGAAAACTTGACTGATGATCCGCTCACAGAATCTCAGCGCTAGGTCTACTGATAACAAGAAGATTTCATTAATTAAATGAGATTATAGTCAGTTCAGTGAAAAAAACAACAACAAACAATTATTCATTATTTTATTTACCCAACAAGTTAGTTAGCATTTGGAATATGGTATATAGAAAGCATTTTGCCAAGTATCACATTCCTGCCTTCAAAGAGCTTTAGAAAATGGTAGAGAAAAAGCTTCCTGAGATAGGAATTCGTTTCAGCATTTGTTTTCGGACACTCACTATAGACTTATGCAATATTGGACGAGCTTAGAGAGGCTTACTACTGATTTGTTTCCTCGACTCTTTCGACCTGACTTTTGTTTTACTTGCTTTTCCTTCCTCTGCAGGGTGAAAGAGGCCTTCCAGGGTTACAAGGTGTCATTGGGTTTCCGGGAATGCAAGGACCTGAGGGGCCTCAGGGGCCACCGGGACAAAAGGTAAGCTTGACTGTGTAATGAGGGGTGTGAGGGTGTGGATTTAAGATGATCTATATTCTTATAACAAGAGGTCATAATGGCTTTTCTGTTTTGTTTCAGGGTGATACTGGAGAACCCGGACTGCCAGGAACAAAAGGGACAAGAGTGAGTACAATTGTCACTTAAGTTGATAATGTCTGTGGGTGGGATCTGATATCGCAATGCTTCTCCAGTGAGAATGCTTTACACACCCTTCTCCTGCCTCCACACAATCCTGAGGGGGCTTCCTTCCCTTCTTCTCCTTTCTTTTTGACCCTTTCCTCTGCCTCTCCTCATCAGGACTCAGACAGCGCGGGTGGTGGGCGTGAGGACTTAAAATGAGCCGTAGCGTATTGTTCCTGACTTCTAGTCCTTGTGACTGGTGCTGTGCATAAGCAGAGCTAATTACTTCTTACTCTTTTGACCCTTGTTTGCTCCAATTTGTCCTTCCTCAAGGATTCTCGTAGATATATTTTGATTTCGGGGAGGGGGATGATGTGTCTGCAAGTCGTTGAAGAAGTTTTCATTTAATGTGAAAAGTGGTAATATTTTCAGAGCTAAACTTGAACTTCCTTCTTGACACTCTTTACTTCCTTTGCTACCTCCATTCCTGAGAAATGCAAAAATGAAGACCTTTGAAAGCAACTCTTGAAAGTAGAACAATAGAAAGACACTAAAATGTAAAGGTTTTATTCTGTTATTTTTATTTAGATGAAAGGGAAGTGTGACCGTGACCTGTGTGTGCATTTGTTGGTGGAAGAGAGGAAATAACATTGTAACTGTCTGAGATAGAAGGATCCATATTTTAATCAGAAATAACTTTGGATTCCCTCTCCCTCCGCGCCCCCCACCACCACTGAACAGTTTATTCCATATACTTTTCTTCCTAACTGTTTGAGATTTAATGTAAAATATGTATGTGTATATATATTTTGCCTAGAAATTACAAAGGATGAAATGAGAGCAGTTTTTTTGTGCATGCGCAGCCTTGATTTCAGAAGTAATCAATAGCTTTTGATGTAGAATTGCTATTGAAACCCTAGATGATCTGCCTCTCAGGGCTGGGCCCTCAGCAGTCTCCTGGGTGGCGGTGCCCTGTTCACTTAGTGTGGATGTTCTGAGGCCAACCATTCGGGTGCAGTGGGGCGAAATGAGCTTTCCCAACGCTCACTGCAAACTTTCATTTCCGTCCTTACAGGGACCCCCAGGAGCATCGGGTTACCCTGGAAACCCAGGACTTCCCGTATGTATATAAAATTACCTGCTTCCTTTATGAGACGTTTGATGTGAGTGATGGCACCATCAGGTGATTTTTCTATTTTGGCCACTTTTTCACCTTATTAATTGCAGGGTATTCCTGGCCAAGATGGTCCACCGGGTCCCCCAGGAATTCCAGGATGCAACGGGACAAAGGTAAATTTAGAACCAAGACCCTTTCTTGCTTTGAGCATGTTTATCTAACTCTGTGTACTGAGAAGTTGGTAAAAGTTGTTTTGTGAGCATCATTTTCGTTGCCACAACTGGAAAGTGACTTGTCTTAAAGCTTTCTTTATTTGATTAGCAAATACAGTTTTTTTTTTTACCGTACTTAATGTTCAAGAATGACATAATAGTGCCTTTCTTTTCTATACAATGTTACCCTAAAATTGCTTTAAAACTACATTCTCAGCTAAATTACTGAACCAAATAAGAAAATGCCATTATTAATCCTTGTCCCTGATTAATGATATTCTCAAATTTATTTCTTCTATCATGAAGTAGCACTCAGCCAGTATAGCTTGAAACAATTTTTAGGAAATGATTTTAACCAACAAATGAGGCATCCCTGAAAGGTAGGACAGAGTAACTGATGCGGGCGTCTGGTCTGGCCCGCTGTTCTGTTTGCCTTGCACTGATCCCCTGAGTGACCGTCTGCTCTCCCCTCAGGGTGAGAGGGGGCCTCTGGGGCCTCCGGGTTTGCCCGGATTCACTGGAAATCCCGTGAGTATGGTGCTGTTTAACTCAGCATTTCTTTTTTCAGTTATCATTTCTCTCTTCTCATTTTATTTCTTTTCTTTTCCTTTGTGTGTTTTTTTTTGTTAGTTTGTTTTGTTTTTGTTTTTGTTTTTTTTTTGCACTTCATTTTAATACTAATGGTGTTTTGAGAAAAACAAAACTAATATCAACTTTTTCTTTTTTTAGGGGCCGCCAGGGTTGCCAGGAATGAAGGTACATCGTTTTATTTTATTGGAGTCATTACAGGATTTTGTTTAAAACAGATTTGTCTAAACTCTGCTACATTAAAAGGGTACATAAGTCATACGCATGAACTTGAAGTTTAGAATCTAAAGTTTAGACACTAAGTACAATTTCTTAATAGAAAACCATTAATAGGAAGCATGGTGTGATGGTAAATATTAACAGACACGAGTTCAGTTCAGATTAATTACCTGTGTAGATATCTTGATGATGCTCCTTTTCCAGAGCCATGGGACATAAGCCCAGTCCCACCCAAAAGGATGCAGGTATCATATTTAATCTATGTGGTTTTACTTAAATGCAACCATTTTTTTCATGTTGCCTATAATCTGGACTCACTCTATTATAGATTCCATAATTACTGTAGGCAGGAAAACCCCCAGTTGCCTTACGTTAGATCCTTGGTGTCTTGGCCCCTTCATTCAGCCAATTCACGCCTTTCTCAGCTTGATTTTCCCTTTATGTCAAGGTGGGGCCCAGGGCCCTCCGTGCGTGGTAAAGAAGGAAGCCCCGAGTCCCTCCGTACTGTGGCACCTGATTCTGTCTCTGCTGTCAGTGAAGGGGACTTCCTTTTCCACCCTCACAGGGTGTGTAGGAAAAGGCCTGGTGGATACACCCATGCTGATCACTGGTCATTTTCCTTCTTGTTCATAGGGCAGGTGTCTCATGCAGGCCCTGCTCCCTGGCACGTGGCCAGGGTTCTTTCCTCCTCTCTTGGCGCAGTCATTCTCGCTCACCAGCCCCCAGCCTGGTGTCCCACAGGCACCACTGGCCAACGTTTCCAGAATGGAACCTGCCACTTCCCTTCTAAACTGCTCTTCTGCGTACTTAACTAGTTAGGATGAGGATACCACTTAGACGCCCAGCCTGGAACCTAGGTGGCATTTGTTTTGATTGGTTTGTTTTTTACTATTGGAAAATTGCATGTGATTGATCCCTTCCTTCGGTCAGTCCCTTCCCTCCCCCCATCCTTTCTTTCCTTCTCTCTCTCCACCCATCTCTCTCTGTCCCTTTTTTAAATCATGAAGTCCTGTCATTTTCACATCCAGATTTTTTCTCAAATGTATCCCATCTTCACCTTTGCCCTGTCTCCCAGCACAGTGGCTGGCAGATCCTTCATTCATGTTTGCTCAGTGCGTAAATGCAGCAGTGAATTCGTTCGTGCACTGAGCTCTGTGCCAGCTAGTCCAGCATTCTTGAATTAGGGAGCCAAGAGAGGAAAACTCAGCTCCCAAGGAACATCTTAAATTTTATGGAAATTAACCTTTCGAAGTCTTTCCTAGGCGGGGCAGTGCTGCTGCATGACTTGGTGGCTCTTAGTGACATGGCCTTGACATGCGTTCTCCCTGTGCTGTGGAGCAAATCAGGGAGCGGGGGCGTCTGGTGTTTGGAGCAGCCCTGTGAAAGGGATGCTCCCAGTTCTTGAATAGTTGCACTAGAGATAACCTTATATCTGAATGAGATTGAGCGTTCATGTGTCCCTGTGTTTAAGAACATCTAAGAAATAATATCCTCATGGGAGCCCCGTGTTTTAGTCAGTGTTCTGCAGAGAAACAGAACCAATGGGATGTATGTGTATGTGTGTATGAGAGACAGATAGACAGATGACTACAAAGATAGAGTGAGTGAGAAAGTTTAAGATCTGCAGGGCAGAATGGCAGGCTAGAGACCCAGGGAAGAGCTGATATTGTAGCTCCAGCTTGAAGGCCATTGTAGGCAAAATTCTCTCTTCTTCCTGAGTGTCAGCCAGTTTTTCTCTTAAGGCTTTCAACTGATTGGATGAGGCCCACCCCATTATGGAGGCTAATCTGCTTTACTCAGAGTCTTCTGATTTAAATGTTAATCTCGTTTTAGAAATATCTTCACAGCGACATTAAGACTGATGTTTAAACAAATATCTGGGTACTATGGCCTGGCCAAGTTGACATAAGAAATTTACCATCACACCCTGCTTTTAATAAAAATGCTCATCCTGGCTCTTTTCTTGAAAGATAAACTTTATTTGTGAGAACAGCTTGTGATTACAGTCTTTCAACCTGAGACTGGCCTTGGTCTAGAATATCTCTTTGTGTGAGACTTTCACATGGATTTATCACAGATTCTTTCACTTAGCCGTCTATATGTTCGGTCCTGGTTTCAGTCGATTTGACTGTGCATCACAGAATGCTGGCCATTAAGATAATATCTCTGAATGGGGGAGACAGCCAGTCTTTTTCTTTCAAGCTTAGAGAGAGTCTAAACTCCAGACTTGGGCTAGTTCCATGCCTAATATTTGATAGGTTTTAAGTTTCTTTATATAAATAGCAGTATTTGCAACTTTCTCTTATTTTTCATCCCATAGGGTGATCCTGGTGAAATACTGGGTCGCGTGCCTGGGACCCTGTTGAAAGGTGAAAGAGGATTCCCTGGAGCCCCAGGAACACCAGTAAGCCTTTGCTAAATAACTGTAACCACATGCTGAGTCTCCTCCTAGTTTGCATTTTAAATCTTACCTTTCTCAATATATTATAGGGTTTACCAGGATTGCCAGGCATTCAAGGTCCCGTTGGCCCTCCAGGATTTACCGGCCCACCAGTAAGTATGGAGGGATATCTCTCTGAGGCAGTCATTCAAGGAACGACTGTGTTGAGGTGTGAAAAGAAATGAAATTTAATGAAAATTTTACACAGTGGGGATCTCTCTTAATTTGGAATGGGAAAATGAAAATTTTTCTTATGAAAATATTTGGCTGGCACTTATGGTCCATATATTCCCAGAGCTATGGGAGCAGAATAATAATAGTACCTCATGCCAAGACATCTCCAAACAGACAACACCTTCATTACTTGAGGGGCTGAGTGGATGCCAGTGATCCCATGGTCTGAGGAGGCCATTCAAGGTGGACAAAGCAAGCTGTGCCCTGGAGATGTACTGTAGACATAAAGACATATCGGAGGGTCTGCTCTCTTGGGGATTGTGGACACAGGCCAGGTGGCAGCATAAAAGCTGCACAGTATTTGTTATAAAGACTTTGCAAACTGAACACTCAGAGGTAACATCCCAGGAGGCCTCCTTCACAGCTGATAACTTTCAATAGAAGGAGGACGTCATCTCACACACACATTTTTGAGATCACAAGAGAGTTAATAGGAACAAGACTTCATGGTGGAATGCCACATTTGTTAGGAATGAATAGCGCCCCTGACTTGGTAATCCTCACACTGGCCTGCCTGAGAGATATTCAGGCCTATCTTTTAAATTTACTCTTTTTGTGGCTGGGTAAAAGTCACCGATTCTTCTATCCATTCCTGCAATTATAACTTCTTTTATATTCTTGTAAATAAATGGATTCGTTTTTATGAGTAAAAAATGAGTAGTAACAGATGGTTATAGACTTTTTGTAGTGATCACTTCGTAGGATATATGTAGAAGAAAAATAATGTTTTTCCTTTTTAAATGATTATAAAAAGTATTCTGAGATTTTGTTGCAAACACAGACATTCATTGACTTCACTATAGCCTCCTCGTTTGAAGAAATCATTCAATTTTTTAAGATAAAAAATTATATCCAAAGTGGATAAACATCATGTCCAAACTGGAAACTCCAGGCTCATAGAGAGTTTGGCTGGTGATTTCATCCATCGTCTGTTAGCCTGGAATGTTCTTAGGTCAGTGGATTCCACTAGGAATGTCAAAGATTTTGAGATATTTCTATCCCTGTTAATAATCATCCTGGACTAATTTCTGACTACTTCTAAAGTTTTACAGTTCTAGAGCATGTAAAAAAAATTAAATATTTAACAAATAAATTATCAAGTTAACCATGGGCTATTAAGATAACTTTCATATCAAGAAGCATTTAAAGCTTTACCAGGGTTGTGAATTGTATTTAATTAAAATGCTCTCTCTTACAGGGTCCCCCAGGCCCTCCTGGCCCTCCAGGTGAAAAGGTAAAGATTTTTTGTTATTTGTCTCTCTTTGGCATTAGTTTAAGAATATCATGAAATTGCCATAACTCATTCTTTAAATCTCTATGAAAAAGTTTTGGAAAATTATAATTTCTTTATCTACATGTCTAACATCTGTCTATCCACCTATCCATCTGTCTATCCACTTATCCATCTATCTAACCTATCAGTGGATCAATCCACTGATCTTTTCTTCCATCTATCTGCTCTCATAGTTATTATTTTGGAACCACTGATCTTTTCCTTAAGTTTTTTAAAGCCAGAATTTAAAAACCTTACATTTAAAAACTAAGGTTTTTATAGACTTCTTGTCCAATGATACTATAAAAAACTTTTTTATAGACATCGAATACACATGATCACAACTTTCTTGAAAATTTAGTAGTAGTTGTGTGACACAACTCTTGCCTTAAATCTACCATCTGATTGCATTTTATGTGATTTTTGTTAGATGATTTTAGCAAAGTAGACAACTACAATAATGGAATTCTAATTTTTAATCAACAGGGGCAAATGGGCTTAAGTTTTCAAGGACCAAAAGGTGATAAGGTGAGTACACTTTACTTTGGAACATTTTTGTTTAAAAATCACAGTTTTAAGTATAATAGAGATTCTGCCTCTGGACCTACTCTTGGACCCCTTTATACTATAGTTACTGTCTTCTGCATGTTCTTAAGCTTGTTTGTGTTTTCCTTAAAATGCACAGCTAGAATTCACTAAAGTGTTGTACATGTGATCTGACCAGCAGAGAATACAATGAGGTCATTAATTTCAGTTCTCCGTACATGGAGTTCAATCAAAATGTTCTCAGGTAGTGATAAAGACAGACCTAGACTTTTTTTATAAAACAGTCCAGTTTAGGACTTGACTAGTAGCATAACTATATTAAACTCTGCAAAGACAAAGGCCATTATACCGGAATTGGGAGGAAATGAGCCACAGAGACAGGGAAGCACATACTGGAGCAGGTGACCTCATCTTGGGAGGGAGGCCAATGGTGATTTCTTTACCAGACCAATGGATCAGACCAATGACATGGACACCAGCCAAGTGGGGATTCTTGGAATTATGGCGGCGTCTGACTCAGGGCCCGGGTTCTTTGCTATGGGTGGTCAAGCTATTGTAGACGATGGCCACCGGAGGGCCCCAAGTCAGTCGAGGCCTGGGCAGATGTGGACTGAACAGTTGACCTGCTTTCCACCCCAAATTTTGGCCCAGTCTTTTGATAAACCTCATAGTAAAGTGACCCTGCAATTTATGCAGTTAAATTTTTTAGACTTCACTCATTGTGCTATAGCTGAGACTTACTGGCTTTCCAGTTGTACCAAGCAGTTAAGATGACTGAGGAAGACAATTTTTGATGGTTCTAGTATTTTTGGTTTACCTGAGGATACCTCCTTTCTTCCCAGGATCTGTTAGGCAGTCTGTGTCTCTTTTTTCCATGCTGTCAAAATGCAATAGGACAATATGTGTGTGTGTGTGTGTGTGTGTGTGTGTGTGTCCTTGTGTGCATACATATACTGTATGTATCATATGCATGGTCTAAACATGCATGCATAGATATGTCCTATTGATGTTCAAGTTCTGTTATTATTACTTGAGATGGTGGCTTTCCTGACCCCTGAGAGGTGAAAGTCTCCTCCTGGATTTATATACTTATTGTGCTGTCTTCCTACTGAAACTTAATTTTCTGCCGAGGCAAAAATAGATTAGAAAAGGGTATAATAACACATTTAAAATAGGTGTTTTGTTTTAGGCTCTCCCCCTTTGCATTCTTCTTTTTGTATAATTTTCTTTATGCCTAATTAATTCCCAATTTTTTGCATCAATAGGGTGATCAAGGGGTCAGTGGACCTCCAGGAATGCCGGGACAAGCTCAATTTAAAGAAAAAGGAGACTTTGCCACGAAAGGAGACAAGGTATGAAAGGACTTTGTCCAATGAATGCTGTCTTTCTAATTTTGCACAAATTTCAAAGGATAAAGAGAAACTGGATCAAAATTCAGTTTCTACAGCTACATTCACCCCTGACCTGGAAAACAGATTTATAGACTATCTATCATATAAAATATGAGCATCTGAGAGCAGAGGCAGTGAGTATTGGGTGGGAGCAAGACTGATTTGAGGCTGACTCAAACTAAGTGAGGGCTTCAACTGCACCCTAGTTGAAGATGGTCTGGGTCAGCAAGAGAGAGACAGTCTGAGTGCAGAAGTAGGTTACTATTGCCATGTATCAAGCATAATTGACTATCTGTCTTAATCCATTATCCAGTCAATGCGAGGATGTGAATGCTGGTGGCCAGTGTGAATTTCTTTGTTCATGTATCAGGAAAAGGTTCTTTTTTTTTATATGTTCGATGTAGCGTATAAAAAACTGAGATAGCTGGAATATAGTACTGATATCTCTTTTTTTCTCTGTCCCTCTCTCTTTAAAATTCTTTTAGGGTCAAAAAGGTGAACCTGGATTTCAGGTAAGTACTAAATTTTTGTTTATCATTATTATTTTGTGCCAAAGACCAAAAATTACAAGCTTATTTCAGCTTAAATGTAATATTTACTTAATTTGATATTTTACTTAAATATATGAATGAATCTAACTCTTTCCTTTTTTATGTTTTTAAGGGAATGCCAGGAGTTGGAGAGAAAGGTGAACCTGGAAAGCCAGGGCCCCGAGTAAGTGCTTTGAAAAGTCTTTTTATTTCTTATTGTGAAGTCATGTTTCCTTTCATTCCTAGAATCACAGATTCAGGAGGACAGACTGGAGGAGACTGGCAGGGGTTTTCTGGTTTCTGTCTTTCCTCTTCTAAACAGCTTTTCCGAAGCCCGTGGAAGTAGGAATGAGGAGAGCTGTCACCATTTGAAAAACTTCCGTAGAAGACTGAGGCCCTTCATTATTCAAATGATGCCCCTGGGGTTGGTGGGGGGCACTCTTTGAAGAGCTGCCCACCTGCTGGCTTCTCACTCAATGCCACCTGTCCACTTGGTCAGAGCAGTCGGTGCCTTTTGCCACTGCCTTCCTAGGCCAGCCTGGAGCTCTGCCCATAGCCCAGACTACACAGACTGGAACTGAGATGCTTAGATGCTTTTCATTCGCTGAATCCCGGTGACAGAAGACCCACCCGGCTTCCAGTAGGCTGAGCATTCCAGTTTTTACCCTGAAATGATGCACAGAAACTTCTGTTCAAATGAATCTTCTGCTTATCAGCTACCAAATACTTGCCAACAGGGAACCTTCTTTGGTGTTAGCTATGCTGCCAAATGTAATGGCTACCTTAGCAGATTTGGAGACCATCAGCCTTCATTTTTCAAAAATGGAAAAGACCTCTTCTATTGTAACTTTTTCAGAGTTATTCGTTGTATACTCTATTCCTTGTCATTGTGGTATCATCGAGTTACACAGAGGTTTCCTATGAGAGATGACTTATTAACTTGTATTTGCATCAGAGTCTTGGTGTTATAGCATATTTACTCTTATTATTTATGACATACTAATGTTTCAATCCTTATTATGCAGGGAAAACCTGGAAAAGATGGTGAAAAAGGAGAAAAAGGGAGTCCAGTAAGTATTTTTCCGTAATTTTTAAAAGTGGACTGTTGCCTTCTCTAGCTTACGATTGTTGTTGCCTCCTCTGTTTCATTTTAGGGGTATTCCGGCGACTCGGGGTACCCAGGACTCCCGGGCCGAGAGGGTCTTAAGGTAAATGGTGGCACTATTTTAAGTTTCTACTTTCAAATTTGTAGTTCACTTAGAAGTTTTTCTAAAATAAAAGACTATGGATTCACAAAGAATTAAAACTATTTATGTTACATATGCATAAAAGCACAACTTAACTTAGTGGTTTTATTTGTGTGCATAAATTTTAAAAATAGGAAATATTTCATTGATTCAGGTTTTTATATCTTTTTTTCTAGTAGGTTAATTTTTCCTGATTATAAAACAGCAGAAAATGCAGAAAGATGTCATGAAGAAAGAAAGCTTATTTAATTTTTCTATTACTCAGAAATGGTCAGAGTGAACACTTGCACTATGTGCACACCTGAATATATGCTTTAAAAAATATAGTATTGCATGATACATCCTGCTTTTTCACTTAATGATATAATTTGGATATATTTCAATGTCTATAAATGTAGTTACATATTAACACTTTTAATGTCCATGCCTTATTTACCGAATGGTATTTAGGCCACGTCCACATTTTTATGATTACAAGTATTTTTGTTCACTCGTTTGATCATTTCCCTGTCATCAATTTCTAAAAGTATAATTTTGCGGTCAACATTTAGACTCATTTTTAGAACTTTTGCCGTAAGTCTCCAAATTACTCTCAGAAAAGCGCTCTATCAGCTCGGGGCCCTCTGATTTAGCAACTGCTTGTTATCAAATTTTTAAAAAGTATCTGTCAATCTGGTAAAAAAAAAAAAATCATTGTAGTTTTATTGTTTTTTTTTAAATTATGAGACTAGGTAATGTAAATTTCTACTAAAATAAGAAATACAGTTGATCCTTGAACAACATTTGAAATGCATGAGTGCACATACATGTGTATTTTTTTCAATAAATATCTACAGAACTGTAAAAGTATTTCTCTTCCTTATCACTTTCTTAATAACATTTTCTTTTCTCTAACTTACTGTAAGAATACATTATATAATATATATAGCATACAAATTACGCGTTAGTCAACTGTTTATGTTATTGGTAAGGCTTCCAGTCAACAGTAGGCTATATGTAGTTAAGATCTGGGGGAGTCAAAAGTTATGCATGGAGTTTTGCTGTGCAGGGAGTCGGTATCTCTAACCCCTGCGTTGTTCAAGGATCATCAGTAATTTTGAAATATTTATCTCTAACAGTGAGTGAAAAACTAGGGAGAGGAACTCAAGGTTCGCTTATCAAAGCCAAGAATAGAGGGAGAAATCTCTTCTCATATTTAAGAAAAAACAAAACATCAAATTCTGGTTTAATGCCTAAGTTTAATGCATTAGTTTAAAAGGAAAAAAATGTACATTTGCTGAAAAATGTGCATCTCTTAGGACTTCTAAAAGTATTATAAAGATGCTTAAATGAGAACATTAGATATGAAAGAATTAATTTCTTTGGGTTTTTCAGCTAATATAAATTAAATTAATCCTCAGGGTGATCAGAATTTATCCACCCAATGTTTTAAAGTAATATTGGATTTTAAGGAGAAAGAAAAAACCATAAATATCCTTTTATTATGACATCCAATGCAAATTTACCTAAAAAAAAACCCCAAAATGTTTTTTTGAGAAAATATATTTAGAAATCACAAGCTTTCATATCATTTTATTTTATTTGTTTTTATGATATTGAAAACCATTGTGTACTAATTCAACTTCCAAATGACTATTAAAGTTGTCTGAGGGCGCGTGCAGCCAACAGAACAAAATTATGAGCTCATTTGTAATGTGAATAATTGGGCTCACATTTATATTTTGTAGAAATCCTTAATTCCATATGTCACACTTATGCAAAGCAAAATGAAATGTGCTTGCTTTTGTTATAACAGCGCTTTAAGCTAATCACAGTACTAAGAGATTATAAGATACTTAATACTAAGAGAGAGATACTAAGGAGAGGAAACTCATTTAAGTGTACAGTGGGCACGATCTCTATTTTTCCAGAAAAAAATAGTTTAACTCTTTTTTCTGCAAGACACTCTTTATAGTTTAAAAATACAATATAATTTTTAAAATGCTAAAGTTATTTTTTCTTTTGTAGGGAGACAAAGGTGAAGCAGGTCCTCCAGGCCCACCTGGAATTGTGAGTATGAATAATGTTTGCTGGCCTGTGAGAGCGTTTGAGATGAGCAAAGGAGAGGAGATTGGGCCAAACACCTGCATATGCCACGTGCTCCACAACATTCCTAGAATTACATTTTTATTTAAAGGGGCTGCATATAAATTGAAATAATGCTTTATATTTTGTATGGAGTAGAGTTTAATACTTACTTTTTATTATATTTTGATAATTTCTGCATATCCTTGACTACTGAAAATGAAAAGATTTACATGTGGTTAAGAATATTAGCAACATATTCTGAAACTTTTTTATTTTAAATAATCCATTAAGGAAAATGTTAATAAAAGAACAGATCGTCCATAATTTGAATATTCTAGTAAACAATTTTTGTTTATGCAAATAACATTTTAATACTCTTTCTCCATATGCATATTTTTACATACTTGCAATTAATGCATGTAACATTTTTTGAAAAAGAACATTTTCATGTTTTCGAGTTATCTTAGGATAATCATTTTTAGTATCCTGTCAGAGTGTTGTGCTATAATTGTTTTAAGCGTTTTGCCCCCAATTTTTTTTTTTGAAACAATGAAAATGTTACTGTAATGCTCTTGTACGCTGCCATTTTTGCACTTGGTGATGAATAGTTATACATGACATTTTGCGTATGTGTGGGTGGGAGAGTTTTTGAATAATTTTCCCTTAGGCTACATTTCTTAGAATAAGATTATTGGATCAAATTATCAAGCTTTCTTAATGCTTTTAATATACTTCATCTATACTTATGATTTCATATTCCATATTTGTGATCCAGCAGCAGCATGAGAATAACCTGTTTTTACTTTAACCTCATCATCAGATTTTAATAATATCCAGTAATTTAATTTCAACAACGAAATTACATTTTAAGGGCAAAATGCAACATTTGACTTGGTAATTTTCCTTGAATTTCAGTAATTTATAACTAAATCAATTCGCTTCTTTTTAATGAGGCCAACAGTCCATTCTTTTTGTCCTATATCCCTAGGGCGTTAAGGAAGTCCCCACTTTGGACCATTTTTTAAAAAAGAAAGCGGAATACCTCTTCTAGTAAAAAAAAAAAAAAAAAAGTGTTCCGTTACTTGTTGCTTGAGGAAATTTAAGGGTGTTCTCTGATGATACTTTTTAACGTAGAATATTCATCTTATGGCTTAGATGAACACTTAAGAGATGCCAAACCTAAACCTCAGAATGAATATTTTTCTAACTTTTCCTCATTGGTAAAGTGCCTGCCAGGCAAATTATTACAAAAGGAAGCAGAGATGCCAGGTAAAGTTCTTTCCAAGGGGAGTATTAGATAACATTCATTGTACATGTTTTTGACTTCCCCTCCAACCTCTTTTCCCGTTCCTCCTCCTCCACCACTACTTCGCTTTCACATTTCTTGAAATAATATTAGTTTCTTTACCCATACTACTGT
The DNA here is from genome assembly GCF_902729225.1 of Pteropus medius. Classification (NCBI taxonomy): domain Eukaryota; kingdom Metazoa; phylum Chordata; class Mammalia; order Chiroptera; family Pteropodidae; genus Pteropus; species Pteropus medius. Next base: position 3,249,548 of record NW_024342475.1, read on the forward strand.
AATATACAGTACCAGCCCCTCCCATGCCACACGATGATCCATCTTGTGTTCTGTAATTCAGGTTATCGGCACAGGACCCTTGGGAGAAAAAGGCGAGCGGGGGGTCCCGGGACTGCCAGGATCGAGAGGAGAGCCAGGCCCCAAGGGTAAGTTCCTTTCCTTTTTTTTCCCTCTTTCCCTGCTTCCTCCTCCATCCTCCCTGTTGTTTCTCTCATCCTTTCTTTCTCTTTCTTCCATTTTGGACCTGTACTCATTCTCATTTTGAAAACCTGCGCATGCCTTATAAGACCACGCAGTGACTGAGTCTCACTTAAGCTTGTGTTTCATTGTCGCGCTGGCTTTCCAGGGGCCCTTCTCTTGGCATCTCTGCAGCTACATCTCTGTAGCATTTCCACAAGTTCAGACTTCCTTGTTCCCCTTGAGCAGGGGTACTCGTGAGCACAGAAATAAAAACCATAAATCACAGGTGAACCAGGTTTAGTTTGTCCAACTCTTTCTCTTTTTAGGTTTCCCAGGATTACAAGGCCAACCAGGCTCTCCAGGTGAGCATCCTTAACCGATTTTTAAAGAATATTTGTAAAACTCTGCAGTTTATATTCTGAACATATTTATCATGTGCATTAGATATTTGCATAAAATGGCTAGCAGTTTCGTTGCACATTTTTCTAGTTATGAAAGCAAGATGTGTTCATAGGAAAGTGTTTATTTTATAAGGTACGGGTTAGCATGTAGTTAGGTCTAAACATGTATTTAATGAGTGGGACTTTTTATATCTTTTCAACAAGTCACATCTACTCTCTCTGCCTCTAATCTTTTCCTAAAGTGAATGTGTAGGAGGCATTCGACTGTCAGCATTTATATTGTACGAAGCCTACCAATTCAATTCATTTTTACTTGTCCAAGTAGTTCCTAGCCATTTTACGTCGGACAGAGCTAATAAAATTGGTTTGTGCTGTTGACGTTAAACTTGTATTGTAATTATTTACATGAGATTTTTGTTCTGGTTTCAGGCATCTCAATCCCAGGGCAGCCTGGTGCTCCTGGCTACCCTGGTGAAAGAGGAGAAAAAGGTGACCAAGGATTTCCAGGGCTGTCTTTGCCAGGACCAAGTGGAAGAGATGGACCCCAGGGCCCTCCTGGGCCCCCCGGAGCCCCCGGACGACCAGGCCACACAGGTAGGTTTCCTCTAGAACCTTTTCATGCAAGTGAGGGCAGGATGCCAGAGCAGAGCTAGACCTGGTTTTGAAGAGCGCTGCAGAGTTCACATGCAGTTCAAAAGGCTGGCACGGCCAGTGATTTATGAATTATTTATATCCCACTTAGGTATCTTTGCAAAAGTAGTCGTGCTACAGAAAGGAATAGTAAAGATCAAATCATAAAAGTGGTTTAAAGAAATAAGAAACATGTTAAGCAGCTCTGAGCCTCCTGGCATCTAAAGCTAAAAAGCAAATCAGTTGAGTTGTACATTTTTTACTGAAAATAGAACGTATTCTACTTCATCTAGAGACACAAGCTAATACCAAGACACAGACAGACAGACAGACACACACACACACACTCACACTCACACTCACACAAAGGAGGGATTGTATGGGTACAGACCACGCAGTCTATGTAGTAACCATGAAGGACTTCAAATTTGAAAGGTACTTTGCATGGATTTTCCCTACAACCTTCATCAAAGCTAAGGACAGAATATCAAAGTCTTGATTTAGTTAAGGAGGTCCTATGATCCTGCAGTAATATCAGTACAAAATGCAAGAACATTTCAGAGGATTTAAGTTGCCAATGGAAGTAAGTTCGGATTTCCAAAGCAGGTCCTACTAATCCTCCTGGGGGTGGTGGAAGATGGGTCTGTATACCTTAAGTACTTCAAGCACATCATCGTCCTTTTTTCTCTTGGTGTCTGAGAAAAGGTTGTGAGCATCAGAAGGACCTTTAGCTCACTTATTCATTCAACAAGTATTGGAGGGCCTACGATAGGCCAGGCGCTGTCCCAGGAGTGGTGACGAAACTCACAAAACCATCTTGCCCTCCTGGAGCATGCATTCTATGGGGGAATGTATACCAAATACATAAGTAAATTTTATGGTATGTAGGAAATGCTAAATGCAGGTTGAATGAAAATAAGTAGGGAAAAGCTTACAATATGGAGTGGTAGTGGCGAGGCTGGGTGGGTCGTGGGGTTGTAATTTTAAAGAGTAATTGGCAAAGACATGAAGCGAGTGGGGGAGCCATGGGGAAATCTAAGAGAATATTTATTTTTGGGGTTCTGGCAATTGTGCCAGTACTGAAATAAGAAAAATTTCATATAAAGATATGAATTTTCCACTACCGTTAATTGAGTAGGATGTGTTGGCCGAACACATTGTGATATCTGCCATCCCAATGTTCCAGGTGGCCCTTGTTAGCCTATGTAAATTAAGTGATTTACAGTCACAGAACATCAACAGAGAATTTATAAATGAGATTTTTATTCATATTTACAATGTATGTTAAAGAGGCTACATCTTAAAACTAATTGCCACCTTGGGACTGATCAATCGTCCATTAACCACGCAATGTAGAGGTTTCTACATCCTGGTTCTGCTCCTGTGTTCTCCTCGCAGATGTGGCAGCCAGCCCTAAACCACCTGTGACTGCAGATGCCCTCGCTAAATAGGCAGTGTAAATGTCAAATCTGAACTTGCCTTTTAGAACTCCTCAGAAATAATCATATTATTCTTGCTTGAGACAGAAAATTGTTTTAAACTGGTTTTGATGAGAATGTAAAGTTACTTTCTTACCGGGGATGTGAAAAGATTCTGGTTAAGAAGAAGCCAAGCAGGAGGTATGTTCTGGAAAAGAAAGTAATAATTTATGTCTGTCAATATTCATGAGGCTACTTTTTTAGAATCAGGGAGTTCATATACCCTTGGCTTGCAGAACTGTGAATACCAGTTTTTTACAGTCAAGGAATTTAGGGACTGCTCTTTGAAGCATAAAAATGGACTCCACTTTGTTCAAGACTGACGGGATTCACAAGCCAGGTGGGAAAGGAGCCAGCAGGAGCCAGTGGACTCTGCGACAGAGTCATTGCCCGCCCAGACCTCCTTACCACTTATGTTTTACCGAGGGAAGCTAGCAACCAACCAACCAGCAAAGCAAGAATGTTTTCTTCCTGGACTTACATTCTTATACATTTGAAACTAACTTTTTCCTCTGAGCTCTAAATAGAGTCATAAAATTGGAAGGTTTTGGCCCTATTTTAGGCCTTTGTGTTCGGGAGAGAAAACCCATCATTGCCCATTTGATACCTTGTATAAAAGGGAGACAGCTGGACTGGGGCAGTGGGAAAGGTCGATCCTGGCTAATGCATCCAAGCCAGAGGGAGGGCCCCACAGCAGAAGGCACGGACACAGGTGTTCAGGTGACTGCTGGGCCAATCTCCTTGTCCTCTATCCCGATGAGAGGACAGTGTGTGTGTGTGGGGG
>NW_024342475.1:3253190-3271439 GCF_902729225.1 Pteropus medius
TTTTTTTTTTTTTTGCTAGAACCCACAAAAGATAGTGTTTGCATTACCACAATTCATTTTCATACTTCTTCACATGAATGATGCTCGGAATTGAATAGGAATAATGAATTAGAGGCATTTCCCCACAGACAGTCTGCATTTCTAAAATAATGATTACTGTGCTATAAGTTTGCTTTGGAAAAATGAAGAATAAAGTGGCTCCAGTCTCTGCTTGGACTTCACAGATGTATGACGGTGGACAAACCACTTAGCTTTTTTGTGCCTCAGTTTCTTAATCTGTAAAATAAGGATGATGGTGTGTACTTTGCAAGATAAAAATGAAATAAGGTGCAAGACAGGGCTAATGAACGAAAATATGTTTTAGATTTATGAAATAGAAATTTCAAAAGTGGTGGCTTGTGATGGTGAGTGAATGGATGAGATGCTGTGTGCTGGTCATGCTTTTCAAGTTAATATTCTGGAATTAATTGCAAGCAAACTAAAGCTGGATTTCTAATACTTACCGAATAACCTAAAAATAGTTTGGTTTTATAATAGAGATTGAATTATAGAGGGTGGAAATATCTAGCTTTAGTTAGGTGGGAATAATACTATAATTTAAAAAATCTATTTCAGATGGACTTGTGGAATGCCAGCCTGGACCAATAGGTGACCGGGGTCCTCCTGGAGTTCCAGGGCAGCCAGGACTGGCGGGTGAAATTGGAGAGAAAGGTAAGAGATTAGTTTTTCTTAAACAATGACTGTGCTTGGGCATATAACATCTTTCTACATACTCACTAGCTTTGGGTGAGTGTGTGTGTATTCTCCCTTTGTTTGGAACTCTCCAAGTCCATTTGAAGATGGGTCTCCCTACAACTCTGCTGTGATTTTTCTGCGGTTGGGATTTCGAGAAACAGCTATCACCGGAATGCAATGGGAAGAGGTGGCCCTGATGTCAGAGTTACTGCCCTTTACCCTCTCCATGGCCAGCAGGTTAAACTCTCGGACTGATGTCTTATTGCCATCTTTCAGTTCAAAGTTTGAGAGTTCCCTTCTCAAAGAATGCACGTCTTCCCTTATAGCAAATCACAAATGCGTACATGGAATGCTCACCATCCTTCCGAGCTATGTACACATAATCCGTGTGAGCAAATCTGCTTCTGGTGGATCAACTAACTCCACCTTGGGCTCAGTTTTATCTTTAATTTTTTCAAGTGTTTGTCCTAACGCCAACACAGGACACATCATAATCCCGTCACAGTCTTGGAAACAGAGTAGATAATCACTGCACCAACTATCTTATCTTAGAGTATAATAAACAAAGGATAATCCAATATTTATATATCTCTTAGTACCCAGAGAGTAGGACAAATAGGAAGCTATCCCCCATATCTACCTCATCGAGTACCATTTCTGGCATTGGATTGCAAAGAAAATTTGCTCTTCAGAAGTCTAAAACACAAATGCTTCATGGGAAACAGTTTCAACTAACATCTTAGAATTTTGACAGCCACACAAGTTATAGAACCTTAGGCAGAAGTGATCTTAGTAGTCATTGTTAGCGGAGGAAAGTGGGGAGTGCCACCAATTAGAGGGGCATTTAGTTTCCAGTGAATCTCTCTAGTTCCCAGGTGTTTGATACTTTCTGAGATGGGGTGTTCCATTTTATGACAGAGCTAATGGTCAGAAGGTTCTTTGTCCTGAGATCTTGTTTATCCCTTCCCTGAATCCGAAGAGAAGCCTCTTTCTTCCTTTGTCTTTATACTCCTGCTAGAGAACCGTCATTCTGCCCAGACTGCAGTGTTAGTGCCTCTCCCTGCCCACTTACAGGCTTTCATGCAAAGGCACCCATGGAATCCCAAGGCACCCAGCACTTAGCTGGGCTGTTAACAGACTTGTGCACTTTTGTATATACATCCTTTGGATGAGCTCCTGTTCTGCCCTTGGGAAGAACACAAAATGAAGCAGTGTACCTTTCCCTGAGTTGAGGGACATGGGGCTGCTCAGACTGGTCCTTTTTCAGTTCCTAACAATGGGGTCTGCTGGAGTAGAGTGTGCAGTAGTGGTACCTGGAGCTGGGGCGTGCCTGTCAGGGCAAGGGGTCAAGAGTGATGCAGACCAGCCTCTATGACTTCCAAGCATGGGCTTCTCCACGTGCACTCTGCTCTGTTAAACCTGATTTGTGCTTAGATACCATACATTTTAAGGTTTAGGACACAGGTGTATTTAAGACACCTTGAGGCCTTTTAGCTTCGTTTGAAAGTCTAGACATAAGATGTTAGAATTTCCAAAGAAAGGCATTTTCTCCTATTTTTCTGTGCTGTGATCTTTCTACTTTTCGATGTCAGTGTCAGGTAAGATAATTTGTTCTTGCTTTGGTGGCTTCTTATTCTCAATGATCGTCAGTCAGCCTGTAACATGGGTTTAATTCCAGGAGCAATATGTAAAGTTTGCTAACAAATGCTAAAAAATAATGGGAAGTTTTAGAGTTAGAGACAAAATTATAATGATCAAAACTTATCACACTGATAGGCAAAATTGAGGTCTGGATCACTTTTTAGTGATTCGTTGAAAATGTACCAGTGGTTACCTGTGAAGTGTGCCTGATGATAGGCACACAGTGGATTAGCGGCGGCAGCAGGGGTAGATAATTGAGAAAACACATATTTGAATACATCACTAATAAAATGGTGATGTCTTCTTTGCCCTTTTCTGGCACTATGCTGCAGAGACTTCTGTTTACATGTTATATATAAGTACCCCTGTGTTTCCTTTTTTAGGTCAAAAAGGAGATAGTTGTCTCATCTGTGATACAGAGGGACTTCGTGGACCCCCCGGGCCACAGGGACCTCCAGGAGAAATAGGTAAGACCTCAAATGTGAAAGGGACTTAATTTTCCACATTCAAAACTAAAGCATAATAATGAGAATGTTAGCCATACTTCCACGATTTGTCCATTTTGTTGGAAACTATCAAGGTGGCGTATAAATTAAGTGTCTTAAAATTTCCTAGTAAAAGGATAGCAATATCTGGTTCACTAGCTTCACAAATTTTGTTATCTCAAAAGAATTTAACTGAAAGTTTTTGCATGAAATGGCCCTGGGGTGGGTGAGGGGACTTGTAGCCATCCAGCTTCAGTGTTATTTGTATGCATTTGGAGTCACTTTTTCCCTTTCCGAGCCCATCTTGAGCATTTTCATTATTTCTTTCTTGAGATTCTTCGAATATCATTTACTTTGTATAAAGACCTTAATACCTTTGAATCTCGAAAAAAATTCAACAGCCCTTGAGTTATTAGAAAGTGTCTCATCAATGATGTGCTGTAATTCTTCCTCGTCTCTTATGATAGGTTTCCCGGGACAGCCAGGGGCCAAGGGTGACAGAGGTTCACCTGGCAGGGATGGTCTTGAAGGATTGCCTGTAAGTAAGACTTGCTGAGCTTTAATCTGTATTAGAAGTTGCCACCAAGCAAACTGAAAGGTATTTTTACATCTCCCTTATGTGGGAGTTGGTCGAGTATCTCTTTGTCCAGCAGTCTAGAATTACTCCCTGTGTCCCTCCTCACTCCTCCACCTGGTAATAAGCAAGACTGTTGGATCTAGAACTCGCATCTCAATTGCCTTTCTTCTCACCTGGTTAGAATTCAGTTACCACTTATCTATGTCCAGGTACAGCTGAATGCTGGTTTGTCACTTTTCCATAGGGTCTCTGGGAGATCTTGAAACCAATGGTGCCACCAAGAGTTACCTCATAGCTGCTACACTGTTGAGTTGAATTGCCCTTCTGCATGATCACTACTTATCATACCAGATAATTTAAAAACTTGTTATGTTAGTACATAAGTTAAAACATTGATAGTTTCTACGGAGAGATAGGGGAAAATTAACCTGTTTGAAAATTTGAAATATTTTTTGAAATTCTTTACAGATACATATTTTGAAAATTCTTATCCCCAACATCTGTTGTAAAGATGCCTTTTCAAATCTATAAATGAAATATCTTGATCATATGGACAGGAAACTTTTCAGTTAACCAAAATACCAGCTTCTTAGTTTTTCTACTTTGTTTTAAAAGAAGCCATTGAACAGAATAGTAATAATCTTAAATATTGAAGGACGTTATTTTATTGAATAGAATCTTTTCTATTTCTAAAGCTTTTAAACTTTAGTGTATTGTTTTCATATTTTCTTGGATCTTCTAAGTTCTGTAAGCATTAACCAGTTTTTACAATTCCTTTCATTCCCTTTTTTCTTTTTCTTTTTTTTTCTTTTGGCATAAATTGAATGTCAAGTCTATAGCATTATTCTTTTTTTGTTGTAGTTCTTTAACATTTGTAATTAAAAAAAGTATATTACTGGAAGCTTCTATAAAGGCGGATCAGGGCAAAAGTAAAATGGGAATGAAACAGCTGGAATTCAGCAATAGTTTTCTCCTTTTGAAGTCAGATCTTGAGATTCTGCTTTCCAGAACTTCCCTGGGGCCTGGAGAGCGAAGTTAGAAGTCACAATTGTTTAAAATATTTCTAAATAAGTTGGAAGTTCACATAGCTGGGAAGCTCTGACTGTGGTGGGGATCAAAGACAGAAGAACTTTGAAGGGGCCAGAAAAAGATGCTTTTGACCTCTGGACATGGTCTTTATCTCTTCGGCCTTTATGGAATCCTTCCTGCCTCCACTCTGCTCCGTCCAGATACCGGTCCCTCCAGCCCCAAATCTAGTGAAAATTGATAAAGAGGAAGGAGATGAGAGAGAAGGGTTCTTGAGGAGTCATGATAAAGAAGAAAATAAAGAAAATATACAACAGAACTCCTAATCCCCATGCCTTCTCCATAAGGAGCTCTTTCTGGAGATAGAAAATGTTTCTGAAATTTGTTTTATGAGTAAATAAGTGAATTGAGAAGATAGTAATTTTCCTTTTATTTGAAGCTGTATCATAGCTCCGTGATTTAACTAGCTCAAAAAATATGGTTCTCTTATTTCAAATTTGGCTGAAGGCTAAAAGAGGTACCCAGGAACCAGAGGAGCATACTGAGAAATAGATTAAAATTAAAAAGTGAGGAAGTGCTCTGATTTTTCGTTTGATCTAAATTAATGCTTCTGTGAGCATAGCCTGTCTGTGACATGTTCTTTTGAAAGCCGAGGGTTTGATTTGAAGGACAGAGCACAAGAGGCTGGCTCCTGACCGCGAGGCTGAAGCCCAGGTTGCCCAGACCAGGTTCCGTGGTCTTTGGGAGTGAATAATTGAAACGAACTCCTCCAGCTTTCCCACAATGACACCGCTTTTTAAAGCAGACTTTACAGTTTTCAGATCTTTTTCGATTTATGTAGCCAATGCTAAATTTTCAAGGCAGTATTTGATTCTTCAACGTTTATCTTAAGGGATGCGGATCAAAAGGCCTTTGAATCGCTTAGGATTAAATATTTCTGTCGCACAGTAACTCCATGAGATGTCCTCGGGTCATAAATATCCCTTAAAAAAAAATCTTTATTTCTTCCTTGATTTATAGCTGACAAGGTCATCATTATTAAAATAAAAAATTATGTTTTCTCACCTATGCTCATAGTATTGGAAAACTTTATATTTCCAGGCTGTGAATACTTGCCGTAAAATAACATAATGATGCTTCTAGGTTGAGAAAACCATATGTTGGCTATAATTTCTTACACTGGTGTTTATTTTTTATTGGTGAATTTGCCAGTTCAACATATTCTTCTCCAATATCTCCCTCATTGCAGATATTGAGGACACAAAGATAGAAAGCCTTGGCCATGCCTTCAAAACCCTGAAAGGCTAGTATAAAGACAGAAGTGCAAGCAAAATTCCCTACCAACGCAGCAGTTTTTATAACGAGGACCATATGATGCACCATGGAAATATGGGAGAAAACAGCCTGTACCCATTAGGAAAGGCTTCATGAGAAGAGCCTAATTTTAGCTGAGATTTAAGAGTGCGTAGGAACTAACTAACTCAAGAGAAGAAGCTACAAAATACCATGATAACTTTCAACTAAATAATAAATTTTCCTGACCCTCTGCTAAATCTTGGCAGGTGTCTAGTAGAGTTGACATTGCCATTCTTGGGACAAGAGCAAATACATTGCACATCTTCTCCCTTTCCCGAGTAGGTCTGAGTGACATGTCCTGTGTTATACAGGGCACTTCCAGCTCAGGGCCAGCTCCCAGCAGCTGTATCTATCCAGGAGAACTCTCTGCCATGATAGAAATGTTCTCTGTCTGTGCTGCACAATGTGGTAGTTGCTGGCTAGTGGTGGTTATTGAGTCCTTGGAGTGTGGCTAGTGTGACTAAGGAGCTGAAGTTTTAATGTTATTTAATGTAAAATATTAAATAGTACTGGGCAGTGCAGACTTGTTGCTGACTCTCCAGGCTCTGGCAGCGCACTGAATGGTGTCGGTTGTGCATCTGAGAGAGTGTAACCGTGCCGTGTTTGGCCTGGGAAGAACAGCTGCCCTTATTCCTTAGCTGGCATTGTTGCAGCTCTTAGGAAGCAGTATGGGCAGGACAGTAAGTCAGCCCCATTTAGGCTAGTTCCAAATTGACCATTTGTTTGACTTTGAGTACGCCTCTGAGCCTCGTCTTCACGTTTGTGTAGCAGGCAGCTTTTACAAGATAACACCCAACTCTTTAGCACTCATGTGGTGTGGGGATAAAGTACAGATTTGCAACCAGAAGTAAGCACTTTCTGTCTATGTTATCTTATATATATATACCAAACTTCTTTTGACTATTAGTTCTCTCATCTGCCAAGCAGTGCTTTCAGTATTTTTCCTGTCGAGTTGGGTTAAGAATCAGAGATAATATACCAACAGTTGGGACACATAGTAGGCATGTAATGGTAGCTATTTTTTAAAAGCTAAAGATTGTATGCCTTTTGGTATGTCTCTTAACTTACAACTCCTTCCTTTGAGAAGTACGCATTACACATACATACAGAAGTGTGTGTATGTGTGTGATTCATACACATCCAAGAACTGTTTGAGAGGGAGTTTATGAAAAAGAATTCAAATTAAATACATCATGCAAGAGTTTAAAATCTGACAAGTCGGCAGGGAGGCTGAAGAGATTTCTTTCTCAGGCCTAAGAGAACAAGCAATGTGAGACGATTATTTGAAAGCTTGGCTATTTTCCTTGTGATTCTCAACTCTTAGAGTGGCTGGAGGAGAAACCATCTATGGGTATGGGCCTTCCTTGCAGATTTATCTTTCCAGGAACTGAAAAGTGTTCTAGCGTTTGTCTCTTGGAAAAAATCAATTCTATTCTGCTGACTGCTTAAAATAACAATTTTCAAGCTAGCCCAAAGCTCACTTCTCAGAGTTTCCTGTTTCCCTGGTGCCCTAAATCCTTATCTCTTCTGGAATTAGGGTTGTGAGCATAAAAGGAGACCTGTTCAATTTCAATAATGACCGGACTTGGAGAAACCATGGCTCTTCCCAGCCCTCATTGAAGCTTCAACCACCATCTGCACCGAGAAGCCATTCCTTCAGTTCCTGGGAATTCACACATTCAGTGCCTTCCAATGCTTGCTAAAATGTTCTTGTGACTGTTTAATAGTTTTAAGGGACAAGAAAGTTTCCCAAGGACCATTCTATGAGCTAGGTGCCAGTGCCACACTGTTATTCCCCCTCTCCTATTCTGGACTCTGTTTGGAATACCTAATAAAGATGTTCTTCAAGTGTTTTTAAGAGAAACACAAGGAATGAAGTCAGATCAGGGCTTTGTTGCAGAGCTATTGAAGTAAACGAGGAGATCTAAACACATTATCATTTTTCAAGGAGGTGGCTTCTAGATTTCATTGTTCACTATGTAATCAGTCATGCTGGTTCATTTTTTGGGTGTATGTCTTTGGTGGCATCCATAAAGTTTTGTTCTTATAGGGTCCTAAAGGTATACCAGGGCTGATTGGCCAGCCAGGGGCCAAAGGAGAGCCTGGTGAGATTTACTTCGACATTCGACTCAAAGGTGACAAAGGAGACCCAGGTTTTCCAGGACAACCCGGTATGCCAGGCAGAGCAGGGTCTCCCGGAAGAGATGGCCATCCAGGTCTGCCCGGCCCCAAAGGCTCCCCGGTACGTTTATTTCTAGACTTTGAACATGCACTTTACAAATGCAAAGAATGAAGAAATGAAAAATTTGTATCATGTCTATGCCTTTTCACTTGGATGGTAATTGTCATAAATGTGAACTTGTTTCATGGTTCATGGGAAAACTTAAGTCTATAAACCTACATGGATGGTGTTGACTTAGATAATAATGGATCAGTGTCTTCTGATGTATTTGGGGGAACTGAGAAAACATCCATATGTCAGAAAGGAGGTGAAATTTAAAGTTAATGGCATTCAAGTCATCCTTTAAAAGAAGATTCCAGATATAAATTTCTTACTCTTTGAAGTGTCTCCTTATGTAGGATAAAAGAGAGAGGATGATTGCTCAGCTCAGAGGAAAGAATGCTAGTTTCATTTATTAACTACAGGTTGACCTTTCTAGAAGGGTTGCAGTAAATAAATAGCATAAAATAGTTAAACTCTGGTACTTATTTACTACAGATTGTGGAAAAATGTGACATGGACGGGAGCGTTGGTATGTCTGCTGATAACATTTCTTCTCTTTTCACTTCAGGGTTCAATTGGATTAAAAGGAGATCGTGGCCCCCCTGGAGGAGTTGGCTTTCCCGGCAGCCGTGGCGACATTGGCCCTCCTGGGCCTCCAGGGTTTGGCCCCATTGGTCCCGTTGGAGATAAAGGACAAGTGGGCTTTCCAGGAAACCCTGGATCCCCAGGCCAGCCAGGTGAGGCCTGAGGACCTCAAGTTCAGTACAAAGGTGTCCAAGAGTCCTGGGTTCAGCAAAGCTGGGACATGGGTTTGTTTTCATTTCCTCCAGGTGTGACTTGGGCAAGTCTTTTTTTTTTTTGGCATTTCTGTACCTCCATTTGTTTATATGTAAGATGGACCAAGTAATGTGTAGGATCTGGCTGAAAAGAATTTGAATTTAAAGATTATTTTTCTTATGATAAGTATCTACTATACACCAGCTAAAGTCAGCCCTTTATGTGGAAGTGATACCAACATAAGCTCATTTTTTTCCTCTTCCGTTGTCCGTTGTCTGTTTCCTTGATGTGCAGTCCAGTTCAGCTTCGGGATATCCCAAGCTATGAACTTGCCACCTCTCCACTGCTATGCTCTTGCCTGTTGGCTAATTCTACAGCAGTGTCAACTTCACTATTGCTTGTTAATTCCATGTTCATTTCAGTCATTTGCTAACTGTTTTTTTACATGATTCTGTGTGCCACGCAGTCTGCTAAGTGGCAATCAGAGAGTGATATGCAGGACAGACACAGCCCTGTCCTCCTGGAGCTCACTGTCCAGGGTTTGGTAGAGAACATGGAGAAAGGACTATGTGAGGGTTCCTCACAGACGTTCTCTGTTTTATTATTTATTATCAGAGACAAAAGTGCACAAGAGGAAATTCTAGGCCTTGCACACAGTTGGCTCTCAATAATTTATTAGTTGAATATTATTCAGGGTAGAAATGGAACACTCATATCATTCCCTAGAAAATCCTGGGATGAGAAGAGTAGAGGCCAGGAATGGTTTGGGTATAAAGGAAGTGTGCTTTATTAAGATGTGTTTTAAAAGTTATAAAATGAATGAAAGAACTTCGGGTGATTAAAAGTGTGTGACTAGTAAACGCTGAAAAACATAGTAACTGAGCAGCTGGATAATCAAAGTATCCAACAAGAACTCTGTAGGGGCAATTACACTATGGCCTTCTTGCTCACAGATTTGCTCATTCTGTCACCAGTCCTATATCTAGCCCAAGTTTTATCTATTCCTCTTCCCATTGGGAATTATTATTTCCTTATTAAGACATGATGTAAAGTTCTTAAGCACTTTGGCACAGGAAGTATTAACTATCTTTGATGGAAGTCTAAGTTTAGCATTCTAATGTATCCGTTGTTATTATTATTCTCATTGTGAGAGCATTGGTACTTAGCACCAAGTTATGACTCCATTGATAACTCTTGTTTTTTTAGCAAGAAATTTCTCCTTTGTGGGTCCTTTGGGGGCAGGGAAATACTGGGGTTGACTTAGAAAGCCCCCAGTCTTGGAAAGAGATCTCTGATCACTTCCGCATAGATCCTGCCTCCAAAATCAACATATTAAGCATTCTTTGTGTTTGTGGAATCTGAAAACTCGCAGAGTTGTAAAAAGTAATCAGACCATCTCCTCGTCCAGAAACTACCATCAAAAAACCCAACTTGGGCACACACAGATGCATTCTGGCAGGATGGGGAAGAAGGTTCCTGACGGAGGTGTTGTTGACAACGCTGTTGATCAGTTGTCCACATTCTGTAGAGTTTCTTAGCCACCCAGACCCAGTCAGCTTCTGGATTAGGAACTCGACCTTCTTTGATCTGCCAGAACTCTGTTTACTCTGGTGATCATAAAAGCTTTGTTCTCAGGGGTGGAACTGATAGCAAATATATGTTGGGATCAGTCGTTAGGCATTTCCCACAATCTGTAACTAAAGAATGTGTTGGTTGTTACTGGGAGGCCCTACGTATCTTGATTCTTTTAAGGTATGTGAAGTGTCAGCACACACATTCCCAGAGGTGATCCCTTTGCTCCTTAACAGCTCAATCTGACGCCCCGTAGATATCCTGGGCTCAGATTCCCAGGGGGGCTGAGCTGGCACCTCCCGGTTTGTGCTGCTCTGACATGACACACAATTCTCCAGTTGCACTGTTAAAAATAATGCAGAATCACCCATTTAGCGTGTTGTGAAGATAATTTAGGTTGGCTTAGAATTAGTATGTCTGAGAAATTGAGAGAGAGCAATAAAAGTATTTTGACTTTTTGACACAGATGAATTAAGAAATTACCCAGGGCCATCTCACCTTTTGTTATTGTAGATTTCCAACTTTTTGTGACTGCTCTTATTTTGGACTGTTAAGAAATTCTCTGTCAAACAAAGCTAGGCCACTTTTGACATAAATTTTGGGTGAGGAGGAGCACTCTGTGAAAGATTCTACAAAAGTAGAGAGATGACGTGGAGGTATGCAGGCGGAGGCTTCTGTCTAGGCACACAATCTGTGCTCAGAGGACGTGGCTCACACTGTGTCCTTGCTCTTTTCCCCCCAGGTCTCAAAGGTGAAGCAGGAAGAGTCGTGCCTTTACCTGGTCCCCCTGGAGCAGAAGGACTTCCAGGGTCCCCGGGTTTTGAAGGGCCCCAAGGTACTTTTAGAGTTCTGTTTCACCTGGAGATAAAATCGAAACATTCTTGCAGCATTTTTCTCACATTGACCATGGATCTTGCTCTCAACAGGAGACAGAGGTTTTCCTGGATCCCCTGGAAGGCCTGGTCTCCCCGGAGAGAAGGGCACTGTTGGCCAGCCTGGGATTGGATTTCCAGGGCCTCCAGGCCCCAAAGGTAAACTTGCAGGGTGAGCCCATTGGTCTGGCCATGGCCCATATGTGCCCCAGTGGTGGCATTCATCCCCTGGCTGATCAGCACTGAGGGCTGTGGTCTCTCTATTCATACTTTCTTGAATTTTATGAGAAAAAGAAACAACGGATGTGAACGCACTATTCGAGTTAGCGACCATGCAGTTAAGGAGAGGCTTGTCAGCAAGCCGCATAGTGAGGTAGATGGTGACTTCAGTTACCAAGGCCATGGGTGAAATGGCGCCTTCCAGCAGAGTAATTTGGTTAGGAAGGAGTTGGAACGTTAGGGACTGGATGCTGCCTTTGTATAAACTCACCGTCGAGAAAGTCCTGCTCATTAGTGAAGGAAACGTACAGCTACCTAGGACCTACACCAGACTAGGTTTGTAAGTCAGAAGGAAGGTGAAGAGGAAGGTGTGGGGGAATATGAGGAGGGGGCTTCACGAGTAGGGGGACGGCCCCTACACTGTGGGGCCAGCATCCCCACAGAGCGATGACATTTTAGAAATAGTACTTCTTTCTGAAAACTGTAAGGGAATAAAGGGGACAATTTCAACCTTTTTGTTGCTTTCTTCTTCTACCAATTCTTCATGTAGATCTTTATGTAGAGACTTGCCATTTGGACCGTGGTCCAAGACTGAGAAGGCGCTGTGAGCCCTGAGTGGGTGTGTCTTTCCCATTTGGGCTGGCATCCTGATCCCAGTTTTACTGGCCATTTGGCCAAAACTTACTTTAAAGACTTCTCCGGTCTCTCAGCTTCTTATGTAGAGGCACCACATCGCACCCACTCATGGTTGCAGGCCTTCATGCTTGGAGGACAGCAGACAGCAGCCACTCAATACCCACCCATGCATGTGGCCACTTCTGTCAGGCTTAAAGGGCAGAAGGCCCTTGGTGACCCTCCAAGTTCACGAGGGACAATGCTTAGGCCTTCTACATGTTCGTGAACCCCACTGTATTTCGTATAAGAGCCATACCATTGCCATCCAGACAGGTAGAATTTAGCTGATAAAGGTCTCTTCACTTAGATGCCCTTGGCCCACACTGCATGGAGCTGCTTGGAGGTGCAGAGGTTGGTGGGCAGTTAGGTCCACTCTCTATCAGGGTCCCTCAGCACAACAGCCCCATGGCATGTGCGATTCAGGTTTTTGCTTCTGCAAACTTACAAATTATCACATGTCATGGACTCTGCATCCCACAGGAAGAGTGTATATTAATGTCTCTTAAACTTTGCTGCACACGAAAGCAAAGTGGGCAGCTATGAGAAAGCCTCTATGTTGGGACCTAGTCTCTAAATGTCCCCATGTACCTCCAATATGGGACAGCCTAATTTGAGAACCAGTGGCCTAAAAGAGTGCTTCTCAAACTTTAACATATCCACGAATCATAGGGGTCTTATTAGAATGTGAATTGGCTTCAGTAGATCCGGGCAGGATTTCTAACAAGGCAACAGCTGGGTGCCTGACCCATGCCACATGCAGAATAGTAAGAGTCTAAAGTATCCTCCTTAATCTGCAAATGCCAAGGTACGTATTCGTTTTGGGGGAGTAGGACAGGAAATAAGATTTGGAAGTGAGTAGAAGAAGAGGAAGGGAGGGGGATTTAGATGAGAGAAAGAAGAGGGCGTTGTAGGTACTGAGAGTGTTCCACGGTACCCAAGCTGCCCCAGGTGGAACTGCTGGCACCCCCATAACCAGGATGGCCTCCTCTTCCTCAAAGATGCACCTCGATAGGGCTTTCTTGCTATTTGCCATCTCAGATGAGTTTAGGCACATTTGGGCAAGTATAAAAGAAGGAGAAAGTGGAGAACAGCACTATTACATTAATGATTTTTTATTTTTGTCTCTTCAAAACAGGTGTTGATGGCTTACCTGGAGATGTGGGACTTCCAGGGAGTCCAGGTCGCCCAGGACTTAATGGCTTACCTGGCAACCCAGGTGTGCCTGGCCAAAAGGTGGGTACTGAGTGTTCTCTGGATTGTTGTTTCCCCCATATTTGTGATAAAATCACATAAAATCTGGGTTATTCATCTCCCAGGATATGTAGTATCAACATGTTTTGTTTTTTAATGAAATAAGGTGGAATAGGACGTATCAAAGTACATAGAACATGGTAGTAAATGTTTTGGGGAGAATCATTTGTTTCAGCTTTATGAGTATGTTCTTGCCTGCATATACTGGATCTCAGTGTACCATGTCTGTCTTATTGCGAGTGGCAGAATAAAGCTTTTTGAAAGCCACTGCTACAAGACCTATTAGCCCCCCGGGAGTGTCCAGCACAGGCCTTCCCAGCCTCCACATTATTGACTTGCTGGTCTGGTGATTTTTTATGGTGGGTGCCGCCCTGAACGTTGTGGGGTTTTTTGCAGCCTCCTCCGTGGCCTCTACCCAAAGACACCAAAAGAGCATCCCGAACTCAGCCCCTTCAATTATGACAACCAAAAATATCTCCGGACATTACCAAATGTCACCTGGGGAGCAAAACGGCCCTGGTTGGAGACTCCTAGGCTAGTGCGACTTCAGGACTCTCCTTGCCTTCAAATGTCTCTCTGCCCACTTGCTGACACTTGAAATTCTTCTCAGCAAGCGTTAAGTGACTGTTGGTTAGATCCTTTTCTGTTCTGATTATAAGGAAGGAAGTGAAATGGCCAGAAGGCATCGGTCCTAAATGGGAGAAAGGCCCAAGAGCCATCCCCTGCCAACCATAGAACTAGGTCGGCCTGTTCCTTTTCTGCTGGGGAGAGCAGGTAGAGCTGTGGGGATCAGGCAGGCATGTCCGAGGCATCTGTGCCTCAGTGACTTTGGGGAAGCTCCATCCTGAGAAACACTTAACCTCATGTGTCCCTGCTCCACGTGGCTGAGATGGAAGAAGAGCCTTTGGAAACCTGTCTTTATGTAACACTCACTGGCTCCCCCTTCTAACATGCACTTGATTTGAAAAGTTAGCATGCGAGGCTCATGTAAACGCTGAATGGAATTGAAATTAAGGATTTGGTTTATGATTTAAAATGTTGTGCTTTTGCAAAAATGCCTTGGATTGAGTTCTTTCTATTTTGTGAATTTTCTGCTGAGATGTGTAGAGAAGTACCCACTCCTGTCCAAATAGTCCTCATCTGGAAGTTGTCACCTACAGTGAACACCAGAGGGGCACTGTGATGCAATGTCTACCTATCGCTTCAACTGGCCCATGTCACTACCTACATCGGGGCTGTTTTAAAAGCACTCTTGGGCCCTCAAAATGCTTTCTTTATTTTTAATCATCTGTGTTAAAGACCTTTTATTAATGAAATAGTTTTAAATGTTTAATTTGATGTGAAAGCCTTCCTTTAAAGAAAAAACTGCTTAAATGGTGTCCTGTTCCAGTCCTGGAACTTTTTTTAACCTCTTAAGAAGATGTCACTTAGCTGGTCACAAACCATTTCAGTGTTTTGTCTATTATTCAGAGTTGGCTCTTCACAGACACAAGGTGGGAGAGTTAAGGGGCCAGGAGACCCGGGTGGAAATCCTGCTTCTTTGACTTTGGACAAGTCATTTAGCTGTGGGGAACCTTGATTCTACTTTGTAAAATGAAAATAATAAAAATTACCTACTTTTTCAGCTTGTAGCGAGATTGAAAGGAAATAGAAGGTGTGAGGAAGCTTTGCAAACTGCAGAGGGTTGGACAGATGTTATTTTTATTAAATGAATCACAGTATCCGTTAACGGTCTGCTCTTGGATTGATACAACCACGAGTTTAACAGGTCAACTTGCTTCTCTGTGCTTTGGGGATTTTCAGGGAGAGCCTGGAGTTGGTCTGCCAGGACTCAAGGGATTGCCAGGTCTTCCCGGCATTCCCGGCACACCTGGGGAGAAGGGAAACATCGGGGGACCAGGCATTCCTGGAGAGCATGGAGCTATCGGCGCCCCCGGCCTTCAGGGAATCAGAGGTAACTTCTTACAGATAAATGTCACCTGTGACAAAGACTGGGTCTGCTTATTTTGTGTCCCCAGAGCATCTGTTAGTTTTTTCAGTATTTGGTGAATGAGTGATGAAAATTCTAGAAACCTAGAGCTTATGGTTTTCTGTTAATGAGGCTTATCGAGTAAGTGGGCATCGCACACCATGAAACGTGCAGTTTATTCACACTTTCCTCCCTATCCAGGTGACCCAGGACCTCCTGGATTCCCAGGTCCCAAAGGAGCTCCAGGAGTTCCTGGTATAGGCCCCCCTGGAGTGATGGGCCCCCCTGGAAGACAGGGACCACCGGGGTCATCAGGTGATGTGACATTCTTCTAAAATTATTTCTTCCTTAAATCATACTCATAATGGGATAGGAACTGATGCTGGAGTCTCCATGCCGGGGAGATCAGCGTTTTATTTTGTGAAAATAAGTTTGGTTGCTTCCTACCACTGAGTTTGGTTTGCATGCCAAAGAGACCTCCCCTTTACTGCATAGTCAATAAGTTTTTTCAAATTCAAAATTATTGATATCTCTATCTTATCTTTCCATAGGAAGGTTAATAAGTTTCTAA
The DNA here is from genome assembly GCF_902729225.1 of Pteropus medius. Classification (NCBI taxonomy): domain Eukaryota; kingdom Metazoa; phylum Chordata; class Mammalia; order Chiroptera; family Pteropodidae; genus Pteropus; species Pteropus medius. The sequence continues at coordinate 3,269,141 of NW_024342475.1, forward strand.
TAACTGTAACCGAGTCCATGTCTAGAAGCTTCCTTTGCCTTTAATAATAATTCTAGAACTAAGACAATGATGGTGAAATAGGGCAAGACAATCAGTGAAAAGTGAAGAGGAGCTAGTCTTAGGTCTAAATACTGCGGAGAAGCCGGTGGCACTTCTAGTGGTTGTTACTGACTACTGATGGCAGAAAAGAGAGGCTTTGTCTTGGGACACTGTTTACCCACTGACTGCCTTGATGGCCCCAAACACCACTATCTGAGAAGGTGGAAGCCATTCCAACTCCCAGTATGGGCACGTTCACATAGTTCCCACAGAAAGTAGCAGTTAAACCCGGTAAAGTGCATTGTGGAGCGCTCTGTAAATTCTGCTAATGGTTATTTGCTCTTCATCCTCCTTCAGGCCCTCCTGGAGTGAAAGGGGAGAAGGGTTTCCCCGGATTCCCAGGCCTGGACATGCCAGGCCCCAAAGGAGATAAAGGGACTCAAGGGCTCCCTGGCCTCACGGGACAGTCGGGGCTTCCTGGTCTTCCTGGACAGCAGGGGACACCCGGACTTCCTGGGTTTCCAGGTAAATGATTTGTGAGCTCCCTCCCCATCAGTGTTGAAGAGACACATTACCTCATCTTGTTTATCACCCTTAGCATCTGCCACCAGTGTTTATAGTCCTTCCATCTGGCCACAGGTCCCAAGGGAGAGATGGGCGTCATGGGGACCCCAGGGCAGCCTGGCTCTCCAGGACCAGCGGGCGTGCCAGGATCGCCTGGTGAAAAAGGTAGGACACTGGTAACTCCAGAAAAGCCTGTCTATGTCTTGATGTCTCTTGGGAAATTCTCGAATGGTTGTAGATCACATTTCATTTCAAGAGGCAGAGGAAAGAAGTTAGGAAGATAAAGCAAGGACCTGGAAGACCTTTTCTTCTGGTAGGAATTCATGGTTTCAGGTTTTCCTTACTGGCACAGTTGAGATTTTTTTCCCTTTTTTTGAGAAAAGGTAGAATCTTCAGTCAAGCAAGGTTACAGAAACTGAATCCTTAGACCCAAACTAGCAAACTGGGCAAATTTATAAGCCTTAAGTTTTATTTCTTATTTTGTTATTTGAAATTTGTTCAAAGTAATTTTTTTTTAAAAAAAGAAATTAACTTCGAATGTGAGACACAAAAGTGGTCATTTGTTTAGTAGAATAGGAAAATTCCCATTCTGTTATTTTGTTCAGAATAGAGAGGCACTATGAACAGGAGTGATAAAGGTATTTAAGGAGGAGAGAAAATGTAAATTATTTAAACTAATAAGTGAAGTCACATATATTAGAATTGTTAGCAAATAATGAATTCTAGAAAATGGCTTTATTGTTTATTTACTTGAGATCAGAATCTTCTAGGTAACTCAGACACTCACCATTTAATGCCATTTTTGGATAGGTTGTTAGTTCTTTTTACACTTTTTAGCAGTTGTTTCTACTATCCAGAAAGAATGCCACACTTTTTCCCTGCCTCTGAGATACTTAGTCACGTCTCACTGGGTGACTTCTCTTGCCTCTACAGGAGACCATGGCTTTCCAGGCTCCTCGGGACCCAGGGGAGACCCTGGCTTCAAGGGTGATAAAGGAGATGTTGGTCTCCCTGGCAAGCCTGGGTCCATGGATCAAGTGGACATGGAGACTATGAAGGGCCAGAAGGGAGACCAAGGAGAAAAAGGTAACCTGGAAGAACGGTGATAGAACAATATGCCTAAGCAGTCATATAGTTCTTCACACATACTATCAAACCAACCTGTGTTTATGTAACACTTTCCTTTATTTTAAGCAGATATAGATCATCATTATTTTTTTTTTTCTGTGTTATGTAGGACAAATTGGACCAACTGGTGATAAAGGATCCCGAGGAGATCCTGGGACACCAGGAATGCCTGGAAAGGATGGCCAAGCAGGGCACCCGGGGCAGCCAGGTATGAAGTGGAGTTCAAGTTCACCAGCACAGTAAGAGCTCGTGCTGAGGAAATGTTAATACTTTTCATAGGTATTAACCTGTTTGGTTTTTCCCTTTAGGACCTAAAGGCGATCCAGGCATAAGCGGAACCCCAGGTGCTCCAGGACTTCCTGGACCAAAAGGATCGGTTGGTGGGATGGGTCTGCCAGGTATGCTGGTTTTAGAAAGGGCATATTCTTTCCAGCACATGCATGTGCCTGCAGAATGACATAATCCAGGGCGATATGTCTTTTACATGAACTCACATACTTCAATTCCATATGGTCTCTTGCCTAGAAACGGACAACATTTGGCTGACACCATGACCATTGCTTAAAAA